>NC_091995.1:99466606-99690744 GCF_044704955.1 Pristiophorus japonicus
ACCCAACCCCGCCCCCCACACACACCCATTTCCCCTCCACACACACCCATTTCCCCCCCCACACACACACACAACACCGCCCCTCACACACACACCCAACCCCCCCCCCCCACACACACACCCAACCCCCCCCCCCCCCACACACATATCCCTCCCCTCCCCTCCCTTGCTGAAAGGGATGGCCCACTGATGCTGCACAACCTGCATGTCAGCAGTTCTGTGTTGCCAGGTGCCTGGGCGACTGCCATTACAGCCCCAAACACCCTCACAAAGTGGAGAGCTTGGACATCTGGCCGTGAAACATCGAAAACTTTCAGCAGGCACCAGACTGGTGCAAATAATAAAGTTTGGCCGCCCTTTAACTATCGCTCCTCCAGCGGCCGGCCGAGGTTACAACACCTCCTCTTGCTGCCGGTGTTACCGCCCCGGTGATACAGCAGGGGGCGGGATCGAATTTCACATCTGGGGCTGGAGGGGGCGCTGAGGGTATTGCTGAGCTACTAAATGAGTATTTTACAGCTGACTTTACCAAGGAAGAAAGTCATGGTGAAAGAGGAGGTAACTGATGCTGGAGGGGATACAAACTAATAAAGTGCAAGCAATAGAAAGGCTGGCTGTACTTAAAGTAGATGCTATTGTGCTTGTCTCTCCTATCGGGAGGGACCAATGTAATCCACCTTTCTGCTCCTGTAGGTTTCCCTGGGCTCAGGATGTATCTGCCTGTGGGATTGGCGATGCTTCTCGTCACTCTAGCTCAGTGCAAGAGGCAGCAAACCAGCGAGCACTGGAGATGGAACTACCGGGACGGAGGTAGGATGGGCCCAGGCACTGGGTGTGTTTCCCTCCACTCCTCCCCTTCCCCCCTTCCTCCCCTCCTCCCAAACCCTCTCATCCCCCTGCTCCTCCCCTTCCCCCCCGCTCCTCTCCCCTTCCCCCTCCCAAAATCCCTCCTCCCCTTCCCCCTCCTCCCAAACCCCCTCAAACCCCTGCTCCTCTCCCCTCTTCCTCCCCTCCTTACCCCTCCTCCTCTGTCCATTCCTCCCACACCCCCTCCCCCTGCTCCCTCCTCCACCTCCTCCTCCCTTCCTTACTCTCCATCCTCCCCTGCCCATTCCTCCCGCACACCCTCCCCCTCCTGCCCCTTCCTGACCTGAGCGACCTGTCGTTAATGTGAGTGTGCGGGGAGGTTTGTACAGTGAATCCACAGTCTCCACCCAGCTCCCAGTGGGCACAGGCTCATTCACAGGGTGCAGGTTGCTGATTGATGTGGGGAGAGGGAAGGAGCTGCTCGGGGAAGGTTGGTTAATGGAATTGGAGAGGAGAAGAGAGGCAAGCGGAGTCACCACTCTGCTCTCAATGACCCTGGGATCCAAAAGCTGAACAGTTCCGTTCCTCGACACTGACCCCCTCAGCTTTGTCAGCAGTGGGTGCAGTAATGTTGTCAGCACGGGCTCGGCAAGCCAAATGGCCGCCTTCCGTGTTGTAACCATTCTACGATTGAATGTTCGGGGGTTAATGTTGGGAGGGTTAATGTTGGGGGGTTAATGTTGGGGGGTTAATGTTGGGGGGTTAATGTTGGGGGGTTAATGTTGGGGGGATTAATGTTGGGGGGATTAATGTTGGGGGGATTAATGTTGGGGGGATTAATGTTGGAGGG
Organism: Pristiophorus japonicus; assembly: GCF_044704955.1. Lineage (NCBI taxonomy): Eukaryota > Metazoa > Chordata > Chondrichthyes > Pristiophoridae > Pristiophorus > Pristiophorus japonicus. Next base: position 99,468,264 of record NC_091995.1, read on the forward strand.
TTAATGTTGGGGGGTTAATGTTGGGGGGATTAATGTTGGAGGGTTAATGTTGGGGGGTTAATGTTGGAGGGGTTAATGTTGGAGGGGTTAATGTTGGAGGGGTTAATGTTGGGGGGATTAATGTTGGGGGGATTAATGTTGGGGGGATTAATGTTGGAGGGTTAATGTTGGGGGGTTAATGTTGAGGGGTTAATGTTGGGGGGGTTAATGTTGGGGGGTTAATGTTGGGGGGATTAATGTTGGGGGGATTAATGTTGGAGGGTTAATGTTGGGGGGTTAATGTTGGAGGGGTTAATGTTGGAGGGGTTAATGTTGGAGGGTTAATGTTGGGGGGGTTAATGTTGGGGGGTTAATGTTGGAGGGTTAATGTTGGGGGGATTAATGTTGGGGGGTTAATGTTGGAGGGTTAATGTTGGGGGGTTAATGTTGGAGGGTTAATGTTGGAGGGTTAATGTTGGGGGGGTTAATGTTGGGGGGGGGGTTAATGTTGGGGGGGGTTAATGTTGGGGGGTTAATGTTGGGGGGATTAATGTTGGGGGGGGCTTAATGTTGGGGGGGCTTAATGTTGGGGGGCGAATTTTGGGGGCTAATGTTGAGGTGTAGTGTTGTTGGGGTTAATCTATGTTAGGGTACAGTTCTCTATGTTTACTATGTACATTGCTCTGGTTTCTAGCTGACAAGGTGAATATTAATGGGGTGCACAGTGTAACCCGTCTGCTGGATCACTGGGGAAACAGAATCTTCAAACAAGTGAAGGACACGATGATCAGCAAACCGCAGGATGTACTGCCTGACTACTCCAGGTAAAGAGAGAGAACGAGGGAGGGAGAGAGTGAGGGGGAGAGAGAGTGAGGGTGTCAAAGACAGTTGGAGAGAGTCAGAAGTAGAGAGAGAGAGAGATGGGGGATAAAGAGAGAGACACAGGGAGGGAGAGAGTGAGGGGGAGAGAGAGTGAGTGTGACAGAAAGACAGTTGGAGAGTTAGAAGGAAAGCGAGAGAGAGAGAGAAACAGGGGGATAAAGAGAGAGACAGAAGGAGGGAGAGACAGAGGAAAGCAGAGAGAGACACAGAGAGGGAGACAGAGAGGGAGAGGGAGAGACAACGGGAGAGGGAGAGTAGAGGAGACAGACAGAGGGACAGAGACATAGGGAGGGAGAAAGAAAGAGAAACAGAGAGAGGAAGATGGACAGAAGGAGAGAGAGGGAAAAGGAGAGACAGAGAGAAGGAGAGCACAAGGGAGAGAGAGAGCGAGAGAGAGAGACACGGATACAGATATATGGATAAATAGACACGCGTACACATGGACACAAAAAGGTCAATCCATTCTCGATAACTCATTTGGGAGAGCTGCTGTAGTCTGAGCCACATAGACCAGAAGGCCATTGGTCTCTGTGGGGAGCGTTGGGCTTGGGGGAGGGGCTACAATTGGCCTCAGTGCCCCGGGCAGGAAAATGACCCTCTCTGGCATCACATGAAGGAATGGCCACCCGGGCGAAGTACTGGAGGACAAGCCGACCCCAGAGAACCTAGTGTCAGGAGGAGAGGAGATGGAATGTGTCTCCGATCCCTATTCCCGGTTCCTGATCCCTGTCCTCTCTCTCTCTCCAGGATCCAGCCACTCTCTGAAGCTCTGGGCGATTTGTTTAAAGAAGTCCGGTCTCTGAAGAAGCGACTGGGAATTTTGACCGAGAGTCTGACAGGGCTAGAGAAAGTTTTCACCCAAGTGGGATACGGAAAACCAGTGAAGATCAAACGTGTGGTGATGAAGAAGGTACCGAGGAAGACCTCAAAGCGGACCCCATACCAGACCCCGTACCAGATCTCAATCCGGACCCCAAACCAGACCCCAATCGGGACCTCAAACCGGACACTAATCCAGGCACCAAACCGGACCTCAATCCGGATACCAAACCAGACACCAATCCGGACACCAATCGGGACCCCAGTCCGGAGGAGGAAACCAGTGGGCAGGAGAGAGTCGATCATCAGGCGCTTCAAGAAGAATTAAAGTGTGCCAGGTTGGAGGACTGTGCCTCTGCCCAGCATTAACCCACTGTTAAAGTCCCGCAACTGTGAAATGCATCGTTCCTCAAAGCAGCAAATTCACCCAATTTGGGAATGTGAAAGTTTTTGGTGTAATCCCAATATAAATGAATGACAACAACAACTTCAATTTATAGAACGCCTTTAATGTCCCAAGGCGCTTTGTAGATGCGATTATCAAGCAACATTTGACACCGAGCCACACAAGAAGATATTTGCACAGATCAGAGTTATAGAATCGTACAGTGCAGTCTGTGCCCGCTTTTTCAAAGAGCAATCCATTCCATTCCACTGCCCCGCTCTCTCCCCATGATGCAATTTTTTTTCCTTCAATTATTTATCTAATTCCCTTTCGAAAGCTACTATTGAATCTGAATCCATCACCCGATCCTAACCACTCGCTGCGTAAAAAAGGTTTTTCCTCATGTCATCTCTGGTTCTTTTGCCAATCACCTTAAATCTGTTCCCTCTGGTTATTGTACAAAAGGCCAGAATTAGAGGAGTGCAGATATCTCGGGGGGTTGTGGGGCTGGAGGAGATTACAGAGATAGGGAGGGGCGAGGGCCATGGAGGGATTTGTAAACAAGGATGATCATTTTAAAATCAAGGCGTTGCCGGTCTGAGATCATGTGTAGGTTAGTGAGCACAGGGGTGATGGGTGAACACGACTTGGTGCGAGTTAGGACACAGGCTGCAGAGTTTTTGATAAGCTCAAGTTTATGGGGGGGGGGTGGAAGATAGGAGGCCAGCGATGAAAGCATTGAAATAGTCAAGTCTACAGGTAACAAGGGCACAGACTGAGCAGCAGATAGGGGGAGACAAGGGCAGAGGTGGGCAATGTTACGGAGGTGGAAATAGGCAGTCGTGGTGATGGAGCGGATATGTGGTCGGAAGTTTATCTCGGTAACTGACACTTGGGGCATCGGCCCCTGGTACAAAACCACATTCAAAAACTTCACTGCTCAAGTTAGGAGAGAGCTCACACTCCCTGCCTGACACTAGGTGGAGCACCGAGGAAGAGCTGCCTTATCTGAGGTGCCGCTGTTTGTGAGATGTTAAACTAAGCTCCTATTCAGGTGGATACAAAAAGGCCCCATGGCATCATTCAAAGAGCAGGGAGTTTTCCCAGTATCCTGATCAACACTCCTCTCACAACCAGATTAAATGCTCACCTGTGTTTGAGGGATCTTGCTCTGCACAATATGGCAGCCACTACAATATTTCCTGCACGTCACACTCAATCACTGCAACAGAGGTTGTGTGAGATACGGTGATAGAGCGCTCTATAAATGCAAGTTGTTGTTAAAATGTAATTGGCTGATCAGTAATGTGTCCATGTTTGCTCCATTGTTGCGAGGCACAACCCCCGGTATAACTCGGATCCACCAGCTGCATATCACAAAGTCCAGCTTTGACTGTCTGCTGCCAATAACCTCCGATATAATCACAGCTCCTGCTACCCTCCCACACAGTCCTTAACTCTTGACCCACAAATATCAACATGTGATGTTTTATTACGTGTTATTAAAATGTTGTATTAAAAGAGATATTTGTTCCCTGCGACCTCTGTGTTTCATTACAAAATGTTTGAAAGAAATACTTTGTTTGCGAGCATCACAGTCAGTGGATTCACCAGTCAGGTTCCCCGAGCTGCACTCGAGGTTGTCCAGTGAAGTAAAGCTTAATAAACTAGGGCTACAATTTGGGGGTTTAGCGCCACCCATCTGTACACGCCCCCCAGGGTTCTGTACATGCCCTCCAGGGACCCCAGGGTCTGTACACGCCCCCCAGGGTCTGTACACGGACCCCCAGGCTCTGTACACGCCCCCCAGAGTCTGTACACGCCCCCCAGAGTCTGTACACGGACCCCCAGGATTTGTACACGTCCCCCAGGGTCTGTACACGCCCCCCAGGGTCTGTACACGCCTCCCAGGCTCTGTACACGCCCCCCAGGGTCTGTACACGCCCCCCAGGGTCGCTCCTTTTTCCCCCCGTTCCCCTTCCCTGCCAGCAGGCAACAGACACGACATTCACCCTCCTGTGTGCTTAGTGCTGAAAAGAGCGCGTTCCACAAACTCATCATCAGAGGCAGTCCCTCGAAATCGAGGAAAACTTGCTTCCACTCTAAAAGTGAGTTCTCAGGTGACTCAACAGTCCAATTTGGGAATTACAGTCTCTGTCACAGGTGGGACAGACAGTGGTTGAGGGAAGGGGAGGGTGGGACTGGTTTGCCGCACGCTCCTTCCGCTGCCTGCACTTGGTTTCTGCATGCTCTGGGCGACGAGACTCGAGGTGCTCAGCGCCCTCCCGGATGCACTTCCTCCACTTAGGGCGGTCTTTGGCCAGGGACTCCCAGGTGTCAGTGGGGATGTTGCACTTTATCAGGGAGGCTTTGAGGGTGGTCCCTGTAACGTTTCCTCTGCCCACCTGGGGCTCACTTGCCGTGAAGGAGATCCGAGTAGAGCACTTGCTTTGGGAGTCTTGTGTCGGGCATGTGAACAATGTGGCCCGCCCAGCGGAGCTGATCGAGTGTGGTCAGTGCTTCGATGCTGGGGATGTTGGCCTGGCCTCCTCCCAGGGGATTTGTAGGATCTTGCGGAGACATCGTTGGTGATATTTCTCCAGCAACTTGGTGTCTACTGTACATGGTCCATGTCTCTGAGCCTACAGGAGGGCGGGTATTACTACAGCCCTGTAGAACATGAGCTTGGTAGTGGATTTGAGGGCCTGGTCTTCAAACACACTTTTCCTCAGGCAGCCGAAGACTGTGCTGGCCCACTGGAGGTGGTGTTGAATCTTGTCGCCGATATCTGCCCTCGCTGATAGTCGGCTCCCGAGGTATAGGAAGTCCTCGTTGTCCAGGGCCACGCCGTGGATCTTGATGACTGGGGGGCAGTGCTGTGTGGTGGGGTCAGGCTGGTGGAGGACCTTTGTCTTACGGACGTTTAGTGTTGTAGTCCATTATTCAAGAAGCAGTAGCAGGACATTTGGAAAAGCATAATTCGATCAGGCAGAGTCAGCATGGATTTATGAAGGGGAAGTCAAATTTGATAAATTTGCTGGAATTCTTTGAGGATGTAACAAACAGGGTGGATAAAGGGGAACCAGTGGATGTGGTGTATTTGGATTTCCAGAAGGCATTTGACAAGGTGCCACATAAAAGGTTACTGCACAAGATAAAAGTTCACAGGGTTGGGGTAATATATTAGCATGGATAGAGGATTGGCAAACTAACAGAAAACAGAGAGTTGGTTTATTCTCGGGTTGGCAATCAGTAACTAGTGGGGTGTCGCAGGGATCAATGCTGGGACCCCAACTATTTACAATCTATATTAACAACTTGGAAGAAAGGACCGAGTGTAAAGTAGCCAAGTTTGCTGACGATACAAAGATGGGAGGAAAAGCAATATGTGAGGTCACAAAAAATCTGCAAAAGGACATAGACAGGCTAAGTGAGTGGGCAAAAATTTGGCAGATGGAGTATAATGTTGGAAAGTGTGAGGTCATGCACTTTGGCAGAAAAAAAATCAAAGAGCAAGTTATTATTTAAATGGAGAAAGATTGCAAAGTGCCGCAATAGAGTGGGACCTGGGGGTCCTTGTGCATGAAACACAAAAGGATAGTATGCAGGTACAACAAGTGATCAGGAAGGCCAATGGAATCTTGGCCTTTATTGCAAAGGGGATGGAGTATAAAAGCAGGGAAGTCTTGCTACAGTTATACGGGGTATTGGTGAGGCCACACCTGGAATACTGCGTGCAGTTTTGGTTTCCATATTTTCAAAAGGATATACTTGCTTTGGAGGCAGTTCAGAGAAGGTTCACTCGGTTGATTCTGGAGATGAGGGGGTTGACTTATGAGGAAAGGTTGAGGAGGTTGGGCCTCTACTCATTGGAATTCAGAAGAATGAGAGGTGATCTTATCGAAACATATAAGATTATGAGGGGACTTGACAAGGTGGATGCAGAGAGGATGTTTCCACTGATAGGGGAGACTAGAACTAGGGGACATAATCTTAGAATAAGGGTCCGTCCATTTAAAACTGAGATGAGGAGGAATTTCTTCTCTCAGAGGGTTGTAAATCTGTGGAATTCGCTGCCTCAGAGAGCTGTGGAAGCTGGGACATTTGTTGCTCGAACAGCAATTTCGCTAGTCGTGTGACTAATAGTTGCCTGTGACGGTTCTTCAGTTAAATACCAAATGACACACTAGACAATGGCGGTACCATTAATGTTGGTTTAATACAGAAGAAATACAAGACTCACCACTTATACTTTATAGTTACCCAATAGGTCCACGGATGATCAGTCTGTCCTAACACTGTTCCGTCAAGGGTCTCTTCCCTGGCACCTACTTCTCCCGAGTGTTGCTCCTAGGTTCTCGCTATGGACTGTCTGAACCTGTCTCTCTTTATACCCTCCTTCTCACGCAATATTCCTGTTCCTCTTACCTGTCGAGTTGGCGTCAGTAAGTCTAAGGTGATCATGTCAGTAAGTAAGGTGATTAGCAAACAATGGTCATTGAATTTAGCTGATGTCTGCTCCTATTTCTTATGTTCTTATCTAAGGTCCATGTTTTCGTAGGCTTCAGTGAAGATGTTGACTATGACTTGGAGTTCAGATTCTGAATGTGCGCAGACGCAGGCATCGTCCGCGTACTGTAGTTCGACGACAGAGGTTGGGGTGGTCTTGGACCTGGCCTGGAGATGGCGGAGGTTGAACAGGTTCCCACTGGTTCTGTAGTTTAGTTCCACTCCATTGGGGAGATTGTTGAGTGTGAGGTGGAGCATGGCAGCGAGGAAGATTGAGAAGAGGATTGGTGTGATGACCCTACCCTGTTTGACCCTGGTCCGGCCCGCTGATGTTAATGAGCAGTCAGCCCCAAAATACCGCGGTGGCTAACACTCCCTCCCCGGCCGCCGTGAGCCTTGGCCGGCACTGTTACTGGCAGCTTTCCAGTGCTCTCAGACTCTGGCGCTCCCATTCACCGGGAAGGTCAGTGCAGGAGCGGGTGGGATTCTCTCCCGGTAAACACACGGCCGGGATGTTGACACTACGCCCTTGCACCAGCTTCACTGTAAACTGCTCTACAATCCCCAATCTCAGAGTCATAACGTTGAATCAAGAGTCCCAGGAGCTGGTTAATCGGAGAGCGAGAGAAGAGGAACCTCCAGTGGTGACACTCAGCGAGAATCTTTGTTCTTGTAATTATTGAGAAATTGAAAAAAAGGCTCCCCAGATATTGGAATATTTAATTGCCGATTTGAGAAGAAACGGATTGTGCTGGAGATGATTCACGGATTCCTTCTCCCGGTTAGATGAGTGGCTCTGGTGGTCCCGGTGCATCCTACTCCACAGCCGTTTTCCCGGTCTCTTTCTTCACGAACCACACTTCGTTCTTCCTGCCGAAGAGCTTCGTGGGCGGGTCGTACCCGGCGCAGACATAGAAATGTTGGTGATAGGACACCGAGTCCCCCAGCGCTGCCCGCAGCTTAGCCGCATGTTCCACACAATTCGCTTCTTTGGCGTAGCCTCCAAACTCACTGCGGGAACCAAAGGACATTCCTGTCACCCACAGCAATCTGACCGCAATAAAGCCCCCTGCGGCTGACACAAGTCCTGGTGGGCCCCACTGCGCCTGTGAAATTTCTCCTTCTCTGCCCCCAACCCCACCCTTGTTGGGCTCTGCATCACAGACAGCACCCCCAGCGTCCAATACAGACATGGACTATCGGCAAGATATTCAGCTGTGGCGGGATTCACAGCCACACGCACAGGGGCCATTGGATGATGATCGAGAGCAGGAATTATCTGGTCATTATCACATTGCTGTGTGTGGGAGCTTGCTGTGCGCAAATTGGCTGCCACGTTTCCCACATTACTACAGTGACCACACTCCAAAAGTACTTCATTGGCTAAAAAGCGCTTTGAGACGTCCGGTGGTCGGGAAAGGTGCTATATAAATGCAAATCTTTCACAGTGCCAGTGTGACCAACCAATCTCTCAGCTTCGGTTTAATTCGGTGCCACATTCTGGGTGAGAAAGTTCACCAATCAGAATCGTGTTGGTGATTGCCCAAGGACTTTCTCCTGACAGAGAAACATAGACAATAGGTGCAGGAGTAGGCCATTGTCCCTTCGAGCCTGCACCACCATTCAATGAGTTCATGGCTGATCATTCCCTCAGTACCCCTTTCCTGCTTTCTCTCCATACCCCTTGATCCCTTTAGCCGTAAGGGCCATATCTAACTCCCTCTTGAATATATCCAATGAACTGGCATCAACAACTCTCTGCGGTAGAGAATTCCACAGGTTAACAATTCTCTGAGTGAAGAAGTTTCTCCTCATCTCAGTCCTAAATGGCCTACCCCTTATCCAAGGACTGTGTCCCCTGATTCTGGACTTCCCCAACATCGAGAACATTCTTCCTGCATCTAACCTGTCCAGTCCTCCCAGAATTTTATATGTTTCTATGAGATCCCCTCTCATCCTTCTAACCTCCAGTGTATAAAGGCCCAGTTGATCCAGTCTCTCCTCATATGTCAAGTGACCAGTTTGAGCTGTTTGCAACTCGTGGCTCAGTGAGTTTATCCCGTCACTACCTGAGTTGCAAAGACCAGGCCTCCAATGGGCCAAAGTGGGTTAAGGAGGAGGGGAATCAGCTAGGATTGCCCCTCCCTCCCTCTCTCAATCATCTCCAGTGAAGCCCAATGCAAAGTGAGTGTTGATATGGAGTGGACGCTCCCAGTGATGGGGACACATGACTGACCTTGTAGCCCCTCAATCCCTGTCACTGGAGTGAGAAACCAGAGGGTCAGTCCTATCCCATTCTCACTGGGGAGCCCAGGAGGATGATCGTACCACGGGCTGATTCCCAGCCCCCATCCCGAGGCCAGTCACTGAGCTGGCTATCTAGCGGTGCCCCCCAGGCCTCTTACTCACTGGGTCTGAGTAATGCTGGCTCCAGACACCCGCTGGATTCACACACACTCACGTGGCGTAGACCGTGAACCCATCCTGATCTTTGATCTCGATGCTCTGGTCTGTCGGTTTGGGAGTCTTCTCCTGGAAGTTTCTGGGGATATGGATTTGCACCTCGACCTTGGGCTGCAAGCAGTCGCCCTCCCCTGGCTCAACAACCATGCTGACCGGAGCAGTCATACCCATCAGCACACCTGCAAAAAGCAGCACATCTCAGCAAGGGAGTTCCCACAGCTGGGAGAGAGAGACCTGTACATCTCTATCCTTTCCCCTCCAACCCTCGGACAGTGGCTGCCCCGTGTCCTAACTCGCACCAAGTCCCGCTCACCCATCACCCCCTGTACCCCGTGTCCTAACCCGCACCAAGTCCCACTCACCCATCACCCCCTGTGCCCCGTGTCCTAACTCGCACCAAGTCCCACTCACCCATCACCCCCTGTGCTCACTGCCCCGTGTCCTAACCCGCACCAAGTTCTACTCACCCATCACCCACTGTGCCCCGTGTCCTAACCCGCACCAAGTCCCACTCACCCATCACCCCCTGTGCTCGCTGCCCAGTGCCCTAACTCACACCAAGTCCCACTCACCCATCACCCCGCGTGCCCCGTGTCCCAACTCGCATCGTGTCCCGCTCACCCATCACCCCCTGTGCTCGCTGCCCCGTGTCCTAACCCGCACCGAGTCCCACTCACCCATCACCCCCTGTGCCCTGTGCCCTAACTCTCACCAAGTCTCGCTCACCCACCACCCCCTGTGCTCACTGCCCGTGTCTTAACTCGCACCAAGTCCCACTCACCCATTACCCTCTGTGCTCACTGCCCCATGTCCTAACTCGCACCAAGACCCGCTCACCCATCACCCCCTGTGCTCGCTGCCCCGTGTCCCAACTCACACCGAGTCCCAATCACCCACCACCCCCTGTGCTCACTGCCCGTGTCCTAACTCGCACCAAGACCCGTTCACCCATCACCCCCACTGTGCCCACTGCCCCGTGTCCTAACTCGCACCCAGCCCCGCTCACCCATCACCCCGTGTGCCCCATATTCTAACTCGCACCAAGTCATAAGAACATAAGAACATAAGAATTAGGAACAAGAGTAGGCCATCTAGCCCCTCGAGCCTGCTCCGCCATTCAACAAGATCATGGCTGATCTGGCCGTGGACTCAGCTCCACTTACCCGCCCGCTCCCCGTAACCCTTAATTCCCTTATTGGTTAAAAATCTGTCTATCTGTGATTTGAATACATTCAATGAGCTAGCCTCAACTGCTTCCTTGGGCAGAGAATTCCACAGATTCACAACCCTCTGGGGGAAGAAATTCCTTCTCAACTTGGTTTTAAATTGGCTCCCCCGTATTTTGAGGCTGTGCCCCCTAGTTCTAGTCTCCCCGACCAGTGGAAACAACCTCTCTGCCTCTATCTTGTCTATTCCTTTCATTATTTTAAATGTTTCTATAAGATTACCCCTTATCCTTCTGAACTCCAACGAGTAAAGACCCAGTCTACTCAATCTATCATCATAAGGTAACCCCCTCATCTCCGGAATCAGCCTAGTGAATCGTCTCTGTACCCCCTCCAAAGCTAGTATATCCTTCCTTAAGTAAGGTGACCAAAACTGCACACAGTACTCCAGGTGTGGCCTCACCAATACCCTGTACAGTTGCAGCAGGACCTCCCTGCTTTTGTACTCCATCCCTCTCGCAATGAAGGCCAACATTCCATTCGCCTTCCTGATTACCTGCTGCACCTGCAAACTAACTTTTTGGGATTCATGCACAAGGACCCCCAGGTCCCTCTGCACCGCAGCATGTTGTAATTTCTCCCCATTCAAATAATATTCCCTTTTACTGTTTTTTCTCCCAAGGTGGATGACCTCACCTTTTCCGACATTGTATTCCATCTGCCAAACCTTAGCCCATTCGCTTAACCTATCTAAATCTTTTTGCAGCCTCTCTGTGTCCTCTACACAACCCGCTTTCCCACTAATCTTTGTATCATCTGCAAATTTTGTTACACTACACTCAGTCCCCTCTTCCAGGTCACCTATGTATATTGTAAACAGTTGTGGTCCCAGCACCGATCCCTGTGGCACACCACTAACCACCGATTTCCAACCCGAAAAGGACCCATTTATCCCGACTCTCTGCTTTCTGTTAGTTAGCCAATTCTCGATCCATGCTAATACATTTCCTCTGACTCCGCGTACCTTTATCTTCTGCAGTAACCTTTTGTGTGGCACCTTATTGAATGCCTTTTTGAAATCTAAATACACCACATCCATCGGTACACCTCTATCCACCATGCTCGTTATATCCTCAAAGAATTCCAGTAAATTAGTTAAACATGATTTCCCCTTCATGAATCCATGCTGCGTCTGCTTGATTGCACTATTCCTATCTAGATGTCCCACTATTTCTTCCTTAATGATAGTTTCAAGCATTTTCCCCATTACAGATGTTAAACTAACCGGCCTATAGTTACCTGCCTTTTGTCTGACCCCTTTTTTTAAAACAGAGGCGTTACATTAGCTGCTTTCCAATCCGCTGGTACCTCCCCAGAGTCCAGAGAATTTTGGTAGATTATAACGAATGCATCTGCTATAACTTCCGCCATCCCTTTTAATACCCTGAAATGCATTTCATCCGGACCAGGGGACTTGTCTACCTCGATTCCCATTAGCCTGTCCAGCACTACCCCCCTAGTGATAGTGATTGTCTCAAGGTCCTCCCTTCCCACATTCCCATGACCAGCAATTTTTGGCATGGTTTTTGTGTCTTCCACTGTGAAGACCGAAGCAAAATAATTGTTTAAGGTCTCAGCCATTTCCACATTTCCCATTATTCTCATCTTCTAAGGGACCAACATTTACTTTAGTCACTCTTTTTTGTTTTATATATCGGTAAAAGCTTTTACTATCTGTTTTTATGTTTTGCGTAAGTTTACTTTCGTAATCTATCTTTCCTTTCTTTATTGCTTTCTTAGTCATTCTTTGCTGTCCCGCTCACCCATCATCCCGTGTCCCAACTCGCATCGTGTCCCACTCACCCATCACCCCCTGTGCTCGCTGTCCCGTGTCCTAACTCGCACAAAGTCCTGCTCACCCATCAGCCCCTGTGCCCCGTGTCCTAACTCACACCCAGCCCCGCTCATCCATCACCCGATGTGCCCCGCATCCTAACTCGCACCAAGTCCCGCTCACCCATCACCCCCTGTGATCGCTGTCCTGTCCTAACTTGCACCAAGTCCCGCTCACCCATCACCCCCTGTGCTCACTGCCCCGTGTCCTAACTCGCATCGTGTCCCGCTCACCCATCACCCCGTGTTCGCTGTCCCGTGTCCTAACCCGCACCAAGTCCCGCTCACCCATCACCCCCTGTGTCCCGTGTCCTAACTCGCATCATGTCCCGCTCACCCATCACCCACTGTGCTCACTGTCCCGTGTCCAAACCCACACTGAGTCCCACTCACCCATCACCCCGTGCCCTGTGTCCTAACTCGCACCAAGTCCCGCTCATCCATCACCCCCTATGCCCCGTGTCCTAACTCGCACCGAGTCCCGCTCACCCATCACCCCCTGTGCTCGCTGCCCCATGTCCTAACTCGCACCAAGTCCCACTCACCCATCACCCCCTGTGCTCGCTGCCCCATGTCCTAACTCACACCAAGTCCCACTCACCCATCACCCCCTGTGCTCGCTGCCCCATGTCCTAACTCGCACCAAGTCCCTCTCACCCATCATCCCCTGTGCTCACTGACCTACATTGGCTCCCCGTCCAGCAACGCCTCGATTTCAAAATTCTCATCCTTGTTTTCAAATCCCTCCATGGCCCCTCGCCCCTCCCTATCTCTGTAATCTCCTCCAGCCCCACAACCCCCCGAGATGTCTGCGCTCCTCTAATTCTGCCCCCCTGACCATCCCTGATTATAATCGCTCCACCATCGGTGGCCGTGCCTTCTGTTGCCTGGGCCCCAAGCTCTGGAACTCCCTAAACTGTTTCACCTCTCTCCCCTCCTTTAAGTTGCTCTTTAAAACCGACCTCTTTGACCAAGCCTTTGGTCACCTGACCTAATATTTCCTTATGTGGCTCGGTGTCAAATTTTGTCTGAAATCGCTCTGGTGAAGCGCCCTGGGATGTTTTACTACATTAAAGGCGCTATATAAATGCAAGTTGTGTTGTCTGGTGTGGAGTGTTGCATGTGATCCCTGGGGTTTGATGAGTTCGCTGATCTCAGGCCCTACAACCCTTGCATCCTTTCCCCATAGTTATACTTTAATCTGATACACAACCCTCGATACCTTGCTCATTGCTGCCACCGACGTACTTGAGCAGTTTCACAGCTCCTTCGCCCGAGCCCTCGTCAAACGGTTTTCCGCTGACAGATATGCTGGCATATTTACCAGGCTCATACTTCCGCTCCTCGTAGGTCAGCTCTCCCTGTGAGCAAATCCAAAGTCGTCAATCCCAGGGCAGAATAAAATGCACAGGCCAAAGAGACTCCACTTATATTCCCAATTCACCATTAAATACGGTAATACAGCAGGGAGTCCCAGTGATACAAGGACATAAGAAATAGGAACAGGAAGGAGTCGGTCATACGGCCCCTCGAGCCTGCTCTGCCATTCAATAAGATCATGGCTGATCTGATCATGGGCTCAGCTCCACTTCCCCGCCCACTCAACATAACCCTTTATTCCCTTATAGCTCAAAAATCTGTCTATCTCCACCTTAAATATATTCAATGACCCAGCCTCCACAGCTCTCTGGGGCAGAGAATTCCACAGATTTACAACCCTCTGAGAGAAGAAATTCCTCGTCATCTCAGTTTTAAATGGGCGGCAACTTATTCTGAGACTATATCCCTAGTTTTAGTTTCCCCTATGAGTGGAAATATCCTCTCTGCATCCACCTTGTCGAGTCCCCCTCATTATCTTATATGTTTCGATTCTTTTGAACTCCAATGAGTAGAGGCCCAACCTACTCAATCTAGCTTCATAAGTCAACTCCCTCATCTCCAGAATCAACTTAGTGAACCTTCTCTGAACTGCCTCCAATGCCAGTATATCCTTCCTTAAATACGGAGACCAACACTGCACGCAGTACTCCAGGTGTGGCCTCACCAATACCCTGTACAGTTGTAGCAGGACTTCTCTGCTTTTATACTCCATCCCCCTTGCAATAAAGGCCAACATTCCATTTGCCTTCCTGATAACTTGCTGTACCTGTATACTAACTGTTTGTGTTTCATGTAAATATCTCCCAGATTGATATACAGTGCGGAGTCCCAGTGAGCATCGTCCGTGTTTGGAGGGGAATGGAGTTGGGGGGCTTCTCGACAGTAAATCTTTCCCCGGGATCTGCCCAGTATTGACTGCTCTGCTCGGGTGGGATTCGAGGATGGTGACTGGGGGTCCCACCTCATCGAGGTTAGTCGTGGTATCAGAAAAATAAAGTAATTCGACTCCAGTCTGTGCCGAGTTTGGTCTCAGAACTGAAAATGGCTTCAGCACCCAAGATAGCACAAGGAAAATCGGCCAGAGATTCTGCTCCTTAACCAGTGACACCACTGAATAATGCCTGAGAGGCAGCGGGCACAGCTGTGATGCCTCCCACTGAGGAGCAGTCGGTGAAGCTCACTGTCGAAGTTGGCGCTGATTGAAAAGGCCACTTGCGAGAGGGAGTAGGAGCGCCTGGGGCCTGTGGGACTGAGGCCCAGTGAGGGGTGAGCACTAGGGTCAGTGAGGGGTGAGCACTGGGGGGGGTCAGTGAGGGGTGAGCACTGGGTGGGGTGAGGGGTCAGCACTGGGGTCAGTGAGGGGTCAGCACTGGGGTCAGTGAGGGGTCAGCACTGGGGTCGGTGAAGGGTCAGCACTGGGGTCAGTGAGGGGTCAGCACTGGGGTTGGTCAGGGGTCAGCACTGGGGTCGGTCAGGGTCAGTGAGGGGTTCAGTACGGGGTCAGCACTGGGGTCAGCGCAGGGTCAGTGAGGGGATCAGCACTGGGGTCAGTGAGGGGATCTGCACTGGAGTCGGTGAGGGGATCTGCACTGGGGTCGGTGAGGGGTCAGTAACGTCTAACAAGCCTGGAGAGGACTATTCTGTGGCACTCTGCTGCCCCCCTGTGGTCACCTGTTAATAATAACACCTCCCATTATAAATCAATAGTTTCTTTAAAAAGCAGACGGGCTCCTGGGCTTCATAAATAGAGGCAGAGTGTACAAAAGTGAGGAAGTTATGATGGACCTGTATAAAACACTGGTTCAGCCTCAACTGGAGTATTGTGTCCAATTCTGAGCACCACACTTTAGGGAGGATGTGAAGGCCTTAGAGAAGGAAAGGAAAAGATTACAAGAATGGTTCCAGAGATGCAGTACTTAAGTTATGTGGATAGACTGGAGAAGCTGGGGTTGTTCTCCTTGGAGCAGAGAAGGTTGAGAGGAGATTTGATCAAGGTGTTCAAAACCATGAGGGGTCTGGACAGAGTGGATCGAGAGAGAAACTGTTCCCATTGGTGGAAGGGTTGGGAACCAGAGGACACAGATTTAAAGTGATTAGAAGAACCAAAGACGACAGGAGGATAAACTTTTTTTTTATGCAGTGAGTGGTTAGGATCTGGAATGCGCTGCCTGAGAGGGTGATGGAGGCAGACTCAATCGTGGCTTTCAAAAGGGAATTGGATAAGTACCTGACGAAAAAAAATGCAGGGCCACAGGAAAAGGGCGGGGGAGTGGGACTGGCCGAGGTGCTCTTGCAGAGAGCCGGCACAGGCTCGACGGGCCGAATGGCCTCCTTCTGTGCTGTAACCGCTCTGTGATTCTAATATTAACTCTGCAAACTTTATCTCTGGCATTCTTCAAAGTACAAATCATATCAATAAATGAGTTCAGTGCAAAGTGCAAAGTGCAAAGATATGCCTATATGCCTTTATACATGTACACAAACACATCATCATCATCATAGGCAGTCCCTCGGAATCGAGGAAGACTTGCTTCCACTCTAAAAATGAGTTCTCAGGTGACTGAATAGTCCAATATAGGAACCACAGACTCTGTCACAGGTGGGACAGACAGTGGTTGAGGGAAGGGGAGGGTGGGACAGGTTTGCTGCACGCTCCTTCCGCTGCCTGCGCTTGATTTCTGCATGCTCTCGGCGACGAGACTCGAGGGGCTCAGTGCCCTCCCAAATGCACTTCCTCCCCTTAGGGCGGTCTTTGGCCAGGGACTCCCAGGTGTCGGTGGGGATGTCGCACTTTATCAGGGAGGCTTTGAGGGTGTCTTTGTAACGTTTCCTCTGCCCACCTTTGGCTCGTTTGCCGTGGACGAGTTCCGAGTAGAGCGCTTGCTTTGGGAGTCTCGTGTCTGGCATGCGGACACAAACACACACTCGGGTGGACAAGCACATGTACACATACATACACACACATAACACAGACTTTTTCCAGTGTGGGTCACTGCCTAATCACCAGAGGAGCACTGGCCTATTTCCCCCTCCTTATCTCAGAGTTACTGAGGCCTCAGATCAGTACGGGCCAGGGAAGAGTTCCCGAAGACACGCCTCTGGTTGATGATTTTGCCCCAACATATCTGGTGACCGAAATAAGGAACTTTCTGAAAGCCGGGAGGGGCATTATCAGGCAGGACAAGAGCAGGCTCTGTGGTGTCACCCAACGAATAGCCTACTGCCACTCACTGCCTGCACTCACACACAGAGTGGCCACTTGGTGGTGAGGGGAGGGGAGGGGAGGCACACACAGAGTGGCCACTTGGTGGTGAGGGGAGGGGAGGGGAGGGGAGGGCAGACTGACCCAGGCTCAACCATCGTTTTCCATGAGTGAAGAGCGTAGAATGGGTGAGGCAGGGAGGGAGGGCCATGAACTCAGCAATAATTCCAGGCATTTCCCAGCACTGTGTCACTGAAACAGGTTGTGTAGAGGTTTGGGTGAATTCTGACACTATTGAAATCCCCAGCGGCTGTGTGAGGGGTCAGTAAACTTGAGAAGCTGAACATTTGCAGCCTGCTGAACCAGCTTACCTTGGTTTCTGAGTTGAGGATCTGATAGGGTCTGGTCTCAGTCTTACTGAACAGCGAGTTTCTTACCATCCCAAACATGACTGTACTTCCTGAATTTCAACACAATTCACAGTAAAACTAAAAAATACAAGTTAACTCCTTACAGCAGACACCACTCTCAGCAGTGGTCTTCGGTCATCTGTGAAAGCATTGACTGCTTGACTAATTGAGCACAAACTGATTGCACAACATAAAGTTCAGGAAATATGCTGAGAGGGTTCATCAGCTTCGTTCAATCAGAAAAGGACCTGCATATGACATCGCCACAAGTGGGAGGTGCCTTTCACAGACCTGTCCTCAGTGACTATTAGCCATTGGGTAACCCCTGTGTAAGGAAGGAATCTGAGAGAAGACAGTTTATAATTCTCAAATGGAGGAAAAGCCTAGCTCTGGGTTCCAAGGCCCAGGTTACTGGTTGTCTCTGGGTGTTAATGTTTCTCATTAATACATCAGTCCCGAAGCAACACCCAGAGATCCTCTCGTACCCTCACAAAGAGCGTGACCCCAAAAACAAAAACCTGTCGCTATTTGCCGCATCAGTGAGAACCAATCTTTCATTATCGGAGCAGGTTTGAGCCATCCTTCTCCCATGAGGCTGAACCAGACTCTTCGCAACTTTGACGTTTTATTTGTCCCTAAGCTGAGCTCCTGTCCCATACCCGTTCTACCAGAAGATGTCTCCAGCCCTGCCTCAGCTCATCTGCTGCTGAAACCCTCCTCTGATGGGATGGGAGCTTGCTGTGCACAAATTGGCTGTCATGTTTCCCACATGACAACATTCCAAAAAGTACTTCATTGGCCGCGAAGCGCTTTGGGACGTCCTGAGGATGTGAGAGGTGCTATAAAAATGCAACTCTTCCTTTCTTTAGCTGAGCCTGTCCCCGTTCATAGAAATTTGTGGCACAGAAACAGGCCATTCCACTCTGACTGAGGGAGGGAGCTGGGGCCTCTCCTGCCACGTTTGTTTTCAGCAACTTTCTGCGCCAGTGGATTTCGAAGCTTTTGCAAATGAACCTTATTCGTTTTTAAAGGTCATTTTAAAAATAAGATTTCTAAAGCTTGCAGAGATGGTGTCAAAGGCCTTCGCCCTGTTAGTGCCGGTCCCTTTATCATTTGCGAATTAAATAAATGCATTAATTTTGAAATATATATATTTTAATATAATTGTTTTTAAACTTTAATAAATGGAAACAAACTAATTCTAAGATATTTAATGAAGTAAAAAAGCTCTGGCAGCGGTGGGATTCGAACCCACGCCCCCGAAGAGACTGGAGCCTTAATCCAGCGCCTTAGACCGCTCGGCCACGCTACCGGGTGAGCGACCGAGCCCGCGATGGTTTACTCGAAGCTGCTGTGGGCCTCGGGGCTGTGGCCAAGTAACAGTCGCGGCTCTGCGGTCGGAGCGGCCCCAGTTTCCCGGCGCCGGCCGCCTGTCCGCCTCCGGGCCGCCAGCGCACTGACCACTCCGGCGCCGGGCCGGGCCGGGCCGCACTCGGTAGTGTGGCTGAGTGGCCGAAGGCGCTGGATTCAGGCTCCACCCATTCCACGCCGCGGGTTCGAATCCCACCGCTGCCGGCGGGAATTTTATAAAATTGTCTACTTTTAAATTATTTATTTCCTCCGCGACTCCCGAACTCGGAAACTCCGCCATTTCCCCGAAACCGGGAGCCACAGCGGGGCCGCTCCGGGAGAGGCTTTAAGGCGGATTTCCTGCCGCCTTCTCTCAGCCGGTAGCGTGGCCGAGCGGTCTAAGGCGCTGGATTAAGGCTCCAGTCTCTTCGGGGGCGTGGGTTCGAATCCCACCGCTGCCAGCAACCAACCTTTTTAGTCTGACAGGAGACCACAACTTTCACCCCCAGCCGAAGGCCCAACACATCTGGAGCTGAGCAAAGGACAAAACTTTGCAACTTCTCGTGTTTTTATTTCAAGGTTTCCAAAATGTGCTTTTTAAAATGTTGTGTCTATTAGTGAGACTGACGATGAATATTTTATATAATCACAGAAATTTACAGCACAGAAGGAGGCCATTCGGCCCATCGTGTCCGCGCCGGGCGACAAAGAGCTACCCGGCCTAATCCCACTTTCCAGCTCTCGGTCCGTAGCCCTGTGGGTTACAGCACTTCAGGAGCACAACCAGGTACTTTTTAAATGTGGTGAGGGTTTCTGCCTCTACCACCCTTTCAGGCCGTGAGTTCCAGACCCCCACCACCCTCTGGGTGAAGACATTTACCCTCAAATCCCCTCTAAACCTCCCCCAATTACTTTAAATCTATGGCCCCTGGTTGTTGAACCCTCTGCTGGGTCACAATCCTGGAACTCCCTCCCTAACAGCACTGTGGGAGCACCTTCACCACACGGACTGCAGCGGTTCAAGAAGGCGGCTCACCACCACCTTCTCAAGGGGCGATTAGGGATGGCCAATAAATGCCGGCCATGCCAGCTACACTCACATCCCAGGAACTAATTTTTTTAATTATTGGTATAATGTATTGATACAAGTTTAAACAAGCTGAGTGACCACACTGGAGTTCCTCCAATCTGTCACCTGCATGTTTCTGTGCCGCTGTATTTCAACACATTGCCGGCTAGCTTCGAATTCCATTTTGGTTTTTGTTATGTCCTGTGTTTCCAACTCTTTACCCGAATATGAAGTGAGCTGAGGCACATCCTACTCCATTCAGCTGCTCTCCTGTTCTCAAATCGCTTCCTTCAAATAAAATGCAAGAGGCATTGGGGAAATGTGTGGTACTGTTGGTGCACGGTGAGAGCTGGAGGATCTCAGCAGCTCTGTATAAGAGAAGATTTACAAGGATGATATCAGAAATGCAAGGGGATTCCTATCAGGAATGGATGAACAGGCTGGGTCTATTTTCTTTTGAAAAAAGACTGACGGGTGACCAAATAGAGGACTTTAAAATTATGAGAGGTTTTGATCAAGTGGATAGAGAGAGAATGTTTCCACTTGTGGGGAACAGCATAATCAGATAGTCACCAAGAAATGCAATGGGGGATTCAGGAGAAAACTCTTTACTCAGAGAGTGGTGAGAATGTGGAACTCACTGCCACAGGGAGGGGTTGAGGTGAATAGTATCGATGCATTTAAGTGGCGGCTAGACAAGCGTATGAGGGAGAAGGGAATAGAGGTTTATGCTGATAGATTTAGATAAGGAAAGATGGGAGGCTCAAGTGGAGTATTAACGCCAGCACGGACCGGTTGGACCGAATGGCCTGTTTCTGTGCCGTATGTCCTCTGTATTCTACGTAAATCAGCCAGGGTACTTGTTCCTGATCCAGTGTGCGCGGATCGGACCAGATCGGGCTTGGCCGTGGTGCCCCCCACCCATGGTCAAATAGCCTGGGACCCTCAACTGGCTAGACTCACACAAGAAATTGGTAGGGGCAAGGTACTGGATGGCAGTCGACACCTACTGGACTGTGCAGCAGTGCCTTCAGGGAGGAAAGACAGTGGAGAGGGAATCATGAGTGACAGGTACTGTGAGGGGACTCATTCTGAGTGGACTGAGTATCTCAGCACTCACAGGCTGCCCTGAACCGCACGAGATAGGCCTCAAATACAAGGCAAGAACTGTGCAGCCAGGCCTCCACCTACATGTGCCTGTTGCAGAGTGTCCGACAACACCTAGCACTGCACCAGGAGTACCACGGCAAGGGAGAACGCTCACCCCACATCCAACTGTTTAAATAACAAGTCACAAACTGGCTTTAAATGTTTTTTTTTTTAATTACTTCCTGAACCATTGACAAACAGAGCTTCACTGTGCACAAGAAACACCGATTGTTCACTGTTACATATCAACTTTAGCAGTGTATAACAACACTACATAAAACACAATAACTTGCTCATATATAGAGTGCGTTCCACAAACTGGGACTACACGGAGCGATGTGACAATGAATTCCAGCGTGGCTGCTGAGAGCTGCCATTCCGCCTCACTTTTCCCATCCTTTGCCACCAGGTTGCTGTGGCAGTTTGAGTCCGACGAGCTGAGCCACTTCATGGGGTGAGCGTTCTCCCTTGCCGTGGTACTCCTGGTGCAGCGCTAGGTGTTGCCGGACACTCTGCAATAGGCACATGTAGGTGGAGGCCTGGTGATACAGTTCCTGCTGAGCACGGCACAACTTCTCACCTGTAACCTGCAACAAGCCAGAGCGAGGGACAGGTGAGTAACAGGTGTTGGAAAGTTCTCACCACAGGCAAATTTCATCTCAATAACAAGTAAAATCAAGCTGGTCATTTGCAATGAGTTCCCAAGCCTGCCAGCCAAATCCACTTCAAACACCAAAAAGAAAATCTGATGTGTAATTGACCAGAACAAGGCACAGCCCTTAAAGGGACAGGCCACTTATAAGTTAGCAGCAAAATTACTTCACAGGGTAGCAGCCGAATAATACGCGGTGTAACGCTCCCCTCAATTCTCCTTGTGCCTCTGTGAAGCACTTTGCTGCAGCCCTTACAAAACTGTGCACCCCCAGAGCTGGACGCTTTGCATCTTGTAGGAGTAAAGTAGGAGTAAAATCCGGAAGTCCCCCCACTCCGCTCTGTAACTCAGTGACAGCACCAGAAATTCCTGTTGCATTTGAAAAGCGTAAGAAAGGAGTCATTTTTCCTGCTGGTTTCATCTAAGCTTGGTCAGGTTGGGTGGTAGTGGGGGCAGGGACCGAACAGTTCTCCCGTAGGAACGGAAGGAGGCCATTCACCATTCAGTGAGAGCATGGCTAATCTGTGACCTAACAGAAGTCTTCGAAATTATGAGAGGTTTTGATAGAGTGAATACAGAATGTTTCCACTTGTGGGGAAGATATAACTAGAGGCCATCAATATAAGACAGTCACCCAGAAACCCAATGGGGAATTCAGGAGAAACTTCTTTCCCCAGAGAGTGGTGAGAATGTGGAACTCGCTGCCACAGGGAGGGGTTGAGGCGAATAGTATCGATGTATTTAAGGGGAGGCTGGACAAGGATATGGGGGAGAAGGGAATAGAGGGTTATGCTGATAGATTTAGATGGGGAAAGACGGGAGGAGGCTCGAGTGGAGCATGAACGCCGGCACGGACTGGTTGGGCCGAACGGCCTGTTTCTGGGCCGTATATCCCGTGTAATCGTAACTCCATCGACCGCCTTGGTTACATAACCCTCAATACCCAACAAAATGCATCGATCTCAGTCTCGAAAGCTCCAATTGAGCTTTTTGGGGAGTTCCAGATTCCCGGCGCCCTTTGTGTGAAGAAGTGTTTCCTGACACCACCCGGAGCGGCCGGGCTCTCATTTCAAACTTTACCCCCTTTCCCCCACCACAGGGAACAATGTTTGCAAATTCCCCATGTTTGCTGCTGATTGGCTTCTGGCTCCATCAATCAAGTCAAGGCCCGCCCTCATTCGCCCAGCGCCTCTCGCGATTGGCCGAACAACCAGTCAATCAGGGCGCTAGGTCCCGCCCCCGGAAGTTGCTTAATTTCACCTGGTTTTTGCGGAATTGCTCCAGAATAAATGTGTAGGCGGCGGAGTCCCGGTACCGGCGGCCCGGACCCACGTCCCGGCTCCGCAACTCCTTCACAATCGCCCTCAGCAACCGCGCCGCCATTTTAACCCGCCTGCAATCGATCCCCGAGCGCGGATCAGCCGCAGGCCGGAGAATCGATTCCCGAACCGGATCGGCTGCGCTGCCAGCGCTCGCCACAGAGCGGCGCTGCGGTCAGAGCCACGGGAACCACACCCCCCCCCCAAAAAAAAACCCTCCCCCGACCAATCCCCTCCCCCCAAAAAAACCCTCCACCCAACCAATCCCCTTCCCCCCCCAAAAAAAAACCCTCCACCCAACCAATCCCCTCCCCCCCAAAAAAAAACCCTCCACCCAACCAATCCCCTCCCCCCCAAAAAAACCCCTCCACCCAACCAATCCCCTCCCCCCTCAAAACCCCCCCCCCCCACTCAACCAATCCCCTCCCCGACCAATCCCCTCCCCCCTCAAACCCCCCCCCCCACTCAACCAATCCCCTCCCCGACCAATCCCCTCCCCCCTCAAACCCCCCCCCCCACCCAACCAATCCCCTCCCCCAACCAATCCCCTCCCCTCCCCCGACCAATCCCCTCCCCCCCCAAAAAAAACCCTCCCCACAACCCTCCACCCAACCAATCCCCTCCCCCCCAAAAAAAAAATCCCTCCACCCAACCAAACCAATCCCCTCCCCCCAAAACCCTCCACCCAACCAATCCCCTCCCCCCAAAAAAAACCCTCCCCCAACCCCCCCAAAAACCCTCCCCCCAACCCCCCCAAAAATCCTTCCCCACAACCTCCCCACCCCAACCTCCCCAATCCCCTCCCCCAAACACCCCGCCCCCAATCCCACTCCCAAAAATACCCTCCACCCCCACCCAATCCCTTCCCCCACCCCAATCTGCTCCCCTGACCCCTCTCCCACCCTCATCTCCTTCCTTTCCCCCACCCCAATCACCTCCTTCCCCACTCCCTGAACCCTCGGCTCTCCCAGAACCCCCCCCCACCTCCAGACCCTGAACCCTTCCCCAATCCCCTCCTGCCCTTCACCCTCTGAATCACCTCTCCTCCCTCAGCCCTTGAACCCCCTCATGTCCTTCAGCCCCTGAACGCCCTCCCGTTTTGCAGCGCTTGATCTCCCTCCTTTACCTTCAGCCCCCCGCCCCTTTACCCGCTGAACCTTCCCCTGTTCCCCATTCAGCTGCTGTACAATGCCACCATTGTTGGGGTGCATTTTAACTTCCAAATATTCATGCTTCTTTTTAATCCTGGAAACTCTCAATCTATATTAGATAATATGCCTTTTTGATCTGCACCAAATTCAGGGTTTTATCAGTTTATCATTTCCTCTCAAGCTGTTCACTGAAATGAATTTTGAGAGAGTGTTAAAATGTTTGAATTGCCCTCACCATTCGATGTCGTGCCTGACTTGGCAACAGCTTGGGATGCTCACTGTCCTCTCACCTCCAACTTTGCTGTTGAAATGCACTCTGGGTAAACCAAGGACCCAGAGCAGCAGATGTCACTGCCACGGACAAAGTTCTATCAAGCCAGCACTTCCCAACAGCGCAGGGAAACTCGGCACAGTAGGTTCAGCACATCGGAGTTTGAGTTTACTGGTTTTAATCAGCACTACCCCCATCATCTATGGTTCAATGAGTAGCACTCTCCCCATGGAGTTAGGTGGTCATGGGTTAAAGCCCCACCAGGCTCGAGTACATCATCTCGGCTGATACTCCCCGTGCAGTACTGAGGGAGCGCCGCACTGTCGGAGGGGCAGTACTGAGGGAGCGGCGGACTGTCGGAGGGGCAGTACTGAGGGAGCGCCGGACTGTCGGAGGGGCAGTACTGAGGGAGCGCCGCACTGTCGGAGGGGCAGTACTGAGGGAGCGCCGCACTGTCGGAGGGGCAGTACTGAGGGAGCGCCGCACTGTCGGAGGGGCAGTCTCTCAGATGAGACATTAAATCGAGGCCCTGTCCGCCCCTTCAGCTGGATGTAAAAGATCCCACGGTCACTATTTTGAAGAAGAGCAGGGGAGTTCTTCCTGGTGTCCTGACCAATACTTAACCCTCAACCAACATCACAAAAGCAGATTATCTGATCATTTATCTTATTGTTTGTGGGAGCTTGCTGTGTGTTAATTAGCTGCCACTTTTCCTACTTTACAACAAATACATATCTAATATATAATTAGCAGTGAAGCTCTTTGGGACATGCCGAGGTCATGAAAGGTGCTATATAAATGAACATTCTTTGTGTGGTGGAGGATTATTATTGAACTCAAAGCCACGAGTCAGTGTGCAACTGACAGCCTAAAGTGAAATAAAGTCCTGCATCAGGGCAGCTCCAGTGGTATTTCAAACTTCAAAGCACTAGAATGAATTAGGGCCGTCACTGTTCCCAAGTCTAAAACAGAATCGGGACAGGGCTGGGTGGGATCTGGGTCAAATTCTGAAGTTTGCTTTGCTCTCAAAATTAATTGAAAACCGGAATGCCCTCCCCTTATCCTGAGGCACGGGAGTTCATGGAAAGATGCATATGTACATTAGAACTCAGACTTTTGGTTTCTGGTTGGCATTTAAAAAATGTTCAGACATTTCAATCAAAAACTAGAGCAGCTAAAATGGAACATTTGGGCTATTTTTGTCCTCTGACAATTGCATACATCACTTACCCGCACCCCAGAGAAATCATCTGCAGTGGAAATAAAGCAATCTTTACGCATTTGACCTCGGATTTCTGTAATACTAACAGCAAACAACAGCAGATTCTTCCCCTCTAAAATGTGAATTGTGTCTAATGAGAGTATTTTGAGCTGTGGAACAGTGGGGCGATGGATTGGTGGTTACAGGCCTGTCACAATCAGTTTGAGGTGATGAATATTTATCACATGAAACCAGTTACGTTTATTTTTTCTTGTAATATTCCTCAGTAAGGCAGGTAATTACAACATACACTGGCAGCGTGATGTGAATTTAAGGCAGTGGGTGTGCCAGGTAAAACATGGAGGGTAGAAAGGAATTGGTTCAAGTGTGAGCGAGTTCGGGCTCGGGCTGGATATCAGGCCAGGGAGAAGCACAGAGCAGAGTGCCCCTGGGGCCCCTCTACATCATCATAGGCAGTCCCTCGAAATGGAGGAAAACTTGCTTCCACTCAGTGAGTTCTTAGGTGGCTGAACACATTACAAGGGACCACACTTCGAAAAGTACTTCATCGGCTGTAAAGCGCTTTGGGACGTCCAGTGGTTGTGAAAGGCGCTATATAAATGCAAGTCTTTATTTCTTTTAACTATATGGCCTGGATTCAGAAACAATGCAAGTTGGTCAAATTCACTGATGATATTGGACTCTTGGGAGAGCAGTCGGTTCTGATGAAGCAATCGGGAATTGCTGAAGTACCTGGACAATATTTGCAAGTGGGCAAAGCTAATGGCAGGTGCAATTCAACACTGATTCAGTGCTAGGAGGAAGATTAAAAAAAGAGAAATCGCTGTAAAGGAAGTGTGTTGAACTAGCTAGAGGCCGAGAAATGAGGGAGTGAGATTGAACACTGACCACATTAAGACACTGCAGAGCAGTTACTAAAGCAGACAGAATGCTAAATCTGAGGACAGGTCTGACTCCATCCTGTTAAAGCTGCATTGTGCTCAGCTTGCTCACTGAGGCAGTGATGGGTCACGTGATTGGGCCCCAGTGGTAGAGAACTGAGTTATGAGGAGAGTTTGGGAAAGGTAGACATTTTTCAACCTGGAAAGGTGAATGAAAGAGGGTCCTTATAGAAATATATGAAACGAGCTGAAATGGAAAAGGTTAATCAGGTGCCCTGTTTCAAGTTAAAACAATGCAGAACATAAGAATTAGGAGCAGGAGTCGGCCATTCGGCCCCTCGAGCCTGTTCCACCATTCAATGAGACCATGGCTGATCTTCTACGCTTAGAAACTGGGAAAAGGCAAGTTCACCAGCACTGTCAGGAAACACACCTTCACACAGTGATTAATATCTGGAACGGTCTCCTAGGAGGCAAAAACTCCACAATTATTTAATAATGAGATGATGCAGGAATTGTGGATGTGTATAGAAGGATAGACTAGATGGGCTTAAGGGCCTCCCTTATCTGAAATTATCTTTGTAATGCCCCTCACAGATGAATATCCTAATGTTCACCATCTAGATCACACCTCAAAATGGGCGTTTAGTTGGAGGTACAGAAGGGTTGATGGAATCACCGATCCACAGCCAGCCAGTGGCTGGGTTTTGGAGCAGAGTGGAGAACGATACGCAATGTGCAATTAGCAGTATGGATGACATAATCCAATTCTACATCAGCTCCATGATGTCATGTGATCCTTGAATGAGATTTCTAGCACACAATAACCTGGGGAGACCCATTCCTGTCCAAAACACACCCAGTCCGACCGCACTTTAAACCTCACAAATAACTCCCTGCTTCCCTGTGTTTAAAGTTCACCTTTCTTTTAGCATTTTGGGAGTAGATTCAGTATTTTACCTTTTTTTAATAACCAAGGGTTTAACCAGCTGCCTGCAGAGTTTAATAGTTGGAGGAGAAACATTGCAGGTATATGGGGCAAGAGCGACGGGGGGGGGCTAACTGGGCTGCTGCTCAAAAGAGCCGGTGCAGATTCAATGGGCCGAATGGCCTCCTTCAATACTGGTCTGTTCTATGACTGCCCCATATTGTGTGGCTGTGAGAAGGTCACAGGTTCAATTCTTGTACTGTGCCAAGTTAGTATATCTCAACTCTGAGGGCAGGGGCTTGAGGGAAGAAAAGATAGAATGATAGTTAGCCTCAGCACCCATGGGTCAGTAGGAGGTGAAATCAATTAAAGTTCCCACTTATCACCACCGTCCCGTAACCACCTCCCGCCCAATGTTGCAGCACGGACCCTGCAATATTCAATCACAGGCCTCCATCCACCCTTTCATGTCTGTACCCTACACTCAAACACTCCCGAAACCTCATCCACCGAGCTACCTCCCCTCTCCCCCATTTATAAAAAAACCTCTCTCAAATCTACCTCTTACCTTTGCCAATGGCCCCCTCCCCAATTCTTCTGATGTCACTCTGCCTTTCTTACCAGCTCAAGATGCTCATCACCATAAAATCTCTTAATGCACGGTTGTGCCAGGGCTGGGCACACACTGCCGTGCCGTGCCGGGACTGGGCACACTGCACTGCCGTGCCGGGGCTGGGCACACACTGCCGTGCCGTGCCGGGGCTGGGCACACACTGCCGTGCCGTGCCGGGACTGGGCACACTGCACTGCCGTGCCGGGGCTGGGCACACACTGCCGTGCCGGGACTGGGCACACTGCACTGCCGTGCCGGGGCTGGGCACACACTGCCGTGCCGTGCCGGGACTGGGCACACTGCACTGCCGTGCCGGGGCTGGGCACACACTGCCGTGCCGGGACTGGGCACACACTGCGGTGCCGTGCCGGGACTGGGCACACACTGCCGTGCCGGGACTGGGCACACACTGCCGTGCCGTGCCGGGACTGGGCACACACTGCCGTGCCGGGACTGGGCACACACTGCCGTGCCGTGCCGGGACTGGGCACACACTGCCGTGCCGGGACTGGGCACACACTGCCGTGCCGTGCCGGGACTGGGCACACACTGCCGTGCCGTGCCGTGCCGGGACTGGGCACACTGCACTGCCGTGCCGGGACTGGGCACACACTGCGGTGCCGTGCCGGGACTGGGCACACACTGCCGTGCCGTGCCGGGGGACGAATGCTGTACGCGGTAACACTGCCAAGTTCCACACAACCAATGTATGAAACGGGAGTTACTGCTCCACAACTGAAAATATTCACTTGCTGAATGTGGAATCCTTATTCAGTTAGTCACTTCATTTCTTATTGTGATGATTAGATGACCGGTAACAACCCATCCCACACACAAACACATGCGGAGTCTTACTGTGTTCTCACCATTTTGGTTTTATTTTAAAAACAGTGCTTTATTACTGTTAGGAAGGGAATTCCCCTCCTTCGAGTTTATAAAAGCCAGCAACAAGATCAATAATTTATACATGGGAAGTAATACAAAAGGAATAATAATCCATGTCCTATCTACTTAACATTCATGATT
This sequence comes from Pristiophorus japonicus, assembly GCF_044704955.1. Classification (NCBI taxonomy): domain Eukaryota; kingdom Metazoa; phylum Chordata; class Chondrichthyes; family Pristiophoridae; genus Pristiophorus; species Pristiophorus japonicus. The sequence goes on from NC_091995.1 coordinate 99,496,983, forward strand.
ATATCTAATTATAACCCAATGAATACTGCTTGGTGATGAAGCTACTATACGATATACCATACCTTCCAGGGAAACGTTCACAAAACAAGGCGGCTCGGGGCAGGACAGTGTTGATGCTAGTTTTCTAGGAAGGTTAAATACCATCTGCACAAGGCTTTTCAATTCTGTTTAGTGTTTTCTCCTATTTTATTCCCTTTCCAACGCCTGCACACAGCACAATTTCCAATCCCCCCGCTCCTCTCCAAGCTGGGCCCCGATGGTCCAACACAACCGCTCAGTTGTGACAGTTTGGAGTTTCTCTGTGTTTGGCGGGGGGGGGGGGGGAGGTGATCGTGTCGAGTGAACTGTATTACAAGTAAATGGAAAATGGAAAGCAATAAATGTTTTTTTTAAAAAAAGGCTGAAGGATGAAATGATTCAAGTACCAGCATCAGGCATTTCTCCTACTCACTAACAGGCAGGAGCGAGAGATCCTGTTCCAGTCGGGATACAGCCACAGGCTGCACATGGGTACCGTCCGAAAACCACCACACACACACACAAATAAAACAAATAAAACTGGTCAGTCCCATCGAAGCTGAGCTGAAGGACAGGCTGTTGGTCACTGAGCCACACGCTGGGCTGCTGACTGGACACAGCTCATTCCTGCTGGATGCAGGACAATCTTTAGTCCAAAAGAAAAACATATGCTCGAATCTGAACTTGTTCCCTCCAAAGATTCTGCCTATTCTACAGCTGCTATGAGGCTCTTAGCAAAAAAAATAATCAGGGAAAAAGAATATTTGCTGGGAGAATATTACCCTTGGGTAGTTAGCTGTAGTGCTCACTTATTAAAATGTCTGCTGGTTACAATATAAAAGTGAATCTAAGTAAAAGAACGCGATTTGTAGTCATAGGAATGAAAGTGATTATTGAACGTGGTGTGACACAGAACAGCACCTCCCATTAATATCTGCCATCCATGGCTTCTACATCATCCTCCTTCTACAGGAACATTTGAAATGCGCGACTACACTACAGGAGCGCTACCAGGAGATGCCATCCTGCGCCACGCCAAGTCCCCATTTTAAATTCCTTCCTCTGTGATGAGACGTCTGTGAATGTTTCCCCATTACAATGACAACTAAAATATTTTATATACAAAAAACATAATTGTCATACAGCAACAAACCACGCTTTGGCTTGTAAAACAATATCATAATTTAAGGGCGGCAGTGTGGTGTCTACGACTAGTGTCCCTTTTTCTTTAAACAAAGATTGATTTTCTTTAAATAGCTTACTAAGCCGGTGCAGTACACACCTTGTTGCTGGATACTGCATGATCTGAAGCTGCGGCAGCAACTGCACATGTCCGAAACATGGGTGCACTTCTCTTGTAATCTACGTGTCCCAGTGCCAGGATACAAGTGGGTTTCCAGAGAGAGAGCAGTGTCCCAGGAACACCCTTGCAGAATGGAAGGTCCGTACAATAAACGGTTAGCTTCAGTCTGACCTGGAGCCTGAACGAGTGAATTTAACTCTCACATACCTGCTCAATTTTGAACTTCTTTAAAATTTAACACATCTGAAATGGCATCATGAATGCCTCTAAAATGCTTGCAAACATAGTGTGGAATTCACACCTTCCTACAAGATGTAACAGGGCGACGGACTGTTCTCCCAAATCTCTGCTGGCTGCAAGCTTGTAATGACTAAACTCCCATCTCTCTCTCTCTCGCTCTCTCTCACACACACCCAATTGGGCAGGGCAGGTCTATCTTTCTCTTCAGCCAGATGACCATTTTTCTGTGCAGCATCTCCTTTGCTGGTTCTGGTACTCACTGAAAACAGAGGTAAATGAAACAAAGGCTACAAACAAAAAGCAGCAAAAATCTGCATTTATCATTAGAGTTAACAAAACGTTTGATTTAAAGTCACCAGTTTACAAACTGCAAGTCTGCTGAATGTATGGGTGTCAGCCAGTCAGAATATCCTAGGCCACATTAAAAAAAAAACATAGGGGTACAAATTAATTGGGTAGTGCGATTTGAGTAACCTTATGTGAGGACTGATGCAATTAAAAATGCATACACTTAGTGCCAACACTTCTGGACTGTGTCTCTTCACCAGACGGTGCTACCGATGGTGAAGGATACCAGCCCCATTTCCACCAACATGGATACTACCTGCATTTGCTGAGCAAATCTACTGGGATCCTAAAGCATTGAATCAATTATTTTAAAAGCAAATTTGCTTGGATAAATGTACATCACTGGGGTTTAGAGCACGGAACGTATTAAAAGGAAAAAACAAATTACTGTTGCATCCACTTTGCAGTGGGATTATAAATGATTTTTTGGCTGTTGCTGTTGTTTAGTCAGGCTGAGTGAGTCTGGGAATGGTGAACAGATGTAAGTGGCTCCTCTCACTACAAAAACAAAGCACGACACAAAACTGCCTCCATCAACTCGCACCCAGGCCATTTTCTTCTCCTTCCCTTCCCCACTCTGCACTGAACCCCCACTCCCTACTCTGCACTGAACCCCCATTCCCCACTGAACCCCCTCCCCCAGCTCAGTGGGAAGACACTCTCTGGCCTCCCTGCAGCCACTGGGAGTCTCGGTAACGACAGTCCTCCATTGCTGCTGTTCCACACGTGCAGTACCCGGGACCAGCTTCCAGCGGCAACCCAATTTCACTTTTGGCTTTCACTAACTTGTTTTTGTGACTAATATTTTGAGTTTCTTTTGTCGGATGAAGCTGATTTCATAAATGTCACTACACACACAAAGAAATGCACTTTTATACCACAGTTAAAAACTGTTTGCACAATCTTTGGAACAAAAAAATAATGAAGGCAGAAACGTAAGGAAAAAAAATACATGTTTAGAAGAACGTAATGAGGTATAAAAAAAGTAGGTCTCTCTCTCGTGTAATGATTTCCTCTCTCTCTCGTGTAATGGTTTCCTCTCTCTCTCGTGTATTTTTTTCCATGTCGAGTTGCTATAAAGTTCCACTACTTGTAATATTGCAACACCCAGGCCGTGGGAAGGGGTTGTTCCCATTGCAGGAGTTCACATCACTTTAGTAGGGAGCGAAACGGCTGTATCCACCTCGGTATAAACTAGCCTGCAAAAGGAAAAGAACAATAAGTAAAGCAAAGTAAAAGTCTGCGATTTAATTCCTCTTTTGCTACTAAAGCCACTGACTGCAGCTAGCCTGACTGGCCATTATTCAGTAAGTGCTGGCAGGGGTATCATGCTCAAGTCTAATCCTGCCTTCACACATGACCCATGTTAGTGAGGTATTGGCAGAGGAACCCTCTTGGAGTTGAACGTGCCAACCCAAGGGATGGTTGTGACAATTGAAGGATCCCTCGAAATGTGCCAATAGAATCAACAATGCAGCTCAGAACAGATCAAACCTCAGCAACTCACTGACCAATTGGAGGAGGTATTGAATTAACATCTTTGTCATAAATTAGGGAATCTATTTTGACCAATTCTAAAATAGCTAAAGTTAAAATGGAAGCTACTGAACCTACCAAATAAAGGGCAAAAGAAAAAAGTTGTTGAGTTTCTGAACATTAGCCAGGAATTGGGATTTGCTCTCAGTACAGCCCGAGCTATACATGGTCATGGTACTAAAAGGTACTTCGGACCCAGACAATTAACATTAATCCATTGATTAGAATTCCATGTAAACACCATAATGTCTGATTCTGGGTATCGGATGGCTCAGAAGGACTGGTGAATTCTGCGGCACTTTCGAGCAGGAGATTGGAACTGCGATTCGCAGTGTTTATGTACAATGTATCTGGAAGGCCCCCCACAAGTCAAATTCAGATTATGTTCAATAAAGGGTTTCTAACCCCTTTATGGGCTGATTCACATTTCACTGTTTTAAGCATTGTGAAAATTCAGTAACTTGCTGTTTTATTTGACATTTGCATGTTAGTGAACTTGTTAATAAGTCTAATAGTTTTAGCCTGTACATAATGTCTTCAAGACAGACAGCAGAATATGGTGGTGATTTGAGAGAGAATAATAGGGTTCGTTATTAACCCTGGGTAAGCTGCCCTATTGCATGGGCACAATTGTTGTTCCAGGGAGACTCAGCCAGCCTCAGGAAACTGCCTTTGGCCGCAAACACACAAGTCTTCAGAAAAAGCCCGAACCATTAAAGTATTTTCGTTTTTCTACTTTACTTCATTTTGTTAAAAATGCATGGCGCATTGATGGAACCACAGGCGATGATTTCGAGGAGTTTCGAAGTCCAACAACGGAACGGAGCTGAACAGCAGTGGATCCAGTCACAGTCTCGAGGAGTTCCGCCAATCCAACCGAGTGCAGTCAATGCAGCTAACTCCACAAATCCAACGGTGCTCGTCGAGTTTACCTCGAATTAATGTTTAAACAGCAGTATGCAAAAAGGAGAAAGCAGAACTAGCTCTACCATGATATAGTTGGTAACGGTGCATCCAGCTCACCACTAACCAAAGCATCCCAAACTGGACTCTCAATCTATACTGAGTTGCCTGTTCTCAGCCAGGAAGTGATGTGGTACGTCAATTGGTCTTAGCACCCCCGAGGTACTGAAGGGAAAAATAAATATTAAAACAAATCAGCCTGAATTCTTGCTCTTTATAACTATCCAATGGATCTTGCTGGAAAGTACATACAGATAGCGGGGAGGGGGAGGGGCACGATCACAGTTGGCTATCATCCAGTTGCCTAGTGACATTGACGACCTACTCAGTGGAGTTACTGAGATGCTGATGCACTTGAACTGCAGCTGAGCACGAGCCAGTGCTTCACGAGAGGAGGACATTTATCACCACTGAACTATGGACCGGCAGCTCGGACAGAAAAGAGAGTTGGGATAAGTGGGTCATTTTTAGATTGGTAAACTGTAACTAGTGGGGTGCCACCAGGATCAGAGCTAGGGCCTCAACTATTTACAATCTATATTAATGGACTCGGATGAAGGGACCGAGTGTAACGTAGCCAAATTTGCTGATGATACAAAGATAGAAGGGAAAGCAAGTTGTGAGGAGGATGCAAAGAATCTGAAAAAGAATATAGACAGGCTCAGTGAGTGGGCAAACATTTGGCAGATAGAGTATAATGTGGGAAAGTGTGAAGTTATCCACTTTGGTAGGGAAAAAAAAAAGCAAATTATTTAAGAGAGATTACAAAATGCTGCCGTACAGAGGGATCTGGAGGTCCTTGTACTTGAAACACAAAGTTAGTATACAGGTACAGCAAGATATCAGGAAGGCAAATGGAATGCTGGCCTTTATTGCAAGGGGGATGGAGTATAAAAGTAGGGAAGTCCTGCTCCAACTGTACAGGGTATTGGTGAGGCCACACCTGGAGTACTGCGTACAGTTTTGGTCTCCTTATTTATGGAGGGTTATACTTGCATTGGAGGCAGTTCAGAGAAGGTTCACGAGGTTGATTCCCGAGATGAAGGGGTTGTCTTATGAAGAAAGGTTGAGCAGGTTGGGCCTATACCCATTGGAGTTTAGAAGAATGAGAGGTGATCTTATTGAAATGTGTAAGATTCTGAGGGGGCTTGACAAGGTGGATGCAGAGAGGATGTTTCCAGTGTGGCTGGATTCACCAGTACAACAGTCCAGGCTGCCTGTCCATGGTCCAGTATCTAGAACTAGGGGGCATAGTTTCAGAATAAGGGGTCGCCCATTTAAAACAGAGACAAGGAAGAATTTTTTCTCTCAGAGGGTCGTGAATCTGTGGAATTCTCTGCCCCAAAGAGCTGTGGAGACTGAATATATTTAAGATGGAGACAGACAGATTTTTGAATGATAAGGGAGTTAAGGGTTATGGGGAGCGGGCAGGGAAGTGGAGTTGAGACCAAGATCAGATCAGCCATGATCTTATTGAATGGCAGAGCAGGCTCGAGGGGCCAAATGGCCGACTCCTGCTCCTATTATGTTCTTATGAGTACACTGGTGAATCCAGCCACACAGGCAGCCTGGACCGATGACACGTTTCCTGCAGCAGTCCTCCTGTATTTGGAATATATGAAGTTGAGTAGAACTGAAATACATTTGAGAAACCTAAACTGGAAATGTGACGCCTTTTGTGCATCTCGGGCCAGCAGACACAGCCCGCCTGCTAATCTTCACTTTTACAGCTTCATTAAAAAAAATGTTTATAAACCCTTAGCTGACCAACCAGCCAGCCCGCTCAGAGACACACTTTCAGACAACGCCAACTATTTCTGTACCAAATAGATTTTAACTTTTTTCTTGTTTGTCTGTTTTGGGTACTGCTTTCAATTAGTGATGACTCTGCTGTGGGGCAGGATTAGCGAGACTGAACACAAAAACAGACAGTGTAAACCTGCAATGCCACATGGCACAGGACTGATGCCCAATAAAGGTAGTGATTCTGTCTCTCTGATTGGCTGGAAGGGGGGGGGGGGGATGGGCAAGAGGGAAGGATTGAGAGAAATACTCAGAGGTTAGATGTCAAACTTCCAACCACAGGCTGAATAATTGGTTTTGTTGGGACAGAGGGAGCTGCTGGGGAGGGAACACAACGATCCCCGGGGCTCGGGGAGAGAACACAACGATCCCCGGGGCTCGGGGAGAGAACACAACGATCCCCGGGGCTCGGACGTGCATATGTGCATGTTAGGCGAGGACAGGATTAGACTAGGCTGTGCTGCCTCCCATGTTTGATTTGCTTGCTGACACTCCAGGTCTGGGGTCATGTGGCCATTAGAGGGTGACAGGTGTCTGTGGAGCTACAGGAGAGGAAGGGAAACAAACTATTTTTTCATCGACTTACACCAAAAGGAGATTGTAGGAGTTGTTCAATGAAGAACAACCAACAAAGTGCAGTGGATGCAATGGTGGATTTACCAGACATGCAACTTACAACTGCAGCAGTAATGGAGTAAAGGGTCTCCCCCTCCCCCAATTCCTGACTGCAGAGTTGCTGTTTAGAAGATTTCCTGATCAAAGGGTCAGGGGCAGAGGTTGACAGTGACCTGCTTCTGGACTCCTGTTCCAGGTTAAGTTGCTGAGGAAGCACCTTGCGTCAGGAAAAACTAGAGGAGAATGCGCGAGTGGGAAAGTCCCATCTCCCGGCCTGTGTTCAACATGCTGCGTCACCAGCCTATTCACTCTGTTGTCAGCTTGTGCTCAACCGAGACTTTTACTGGTCAATAAAGGAATCAATGACGAACTAATGGGCACGCCTGGAGAGAGTTCTCAGATCGGCCCTGTTTGTTTATGGGAGGTGCGGAGAAAAGCAGAAATAAACACTTTGTTCCAGACCAGTTGATCAATCAGCCGTACGGAGATCTGACTGAATCTCGCAGTGATGCATTGGCCCATCAGAAACTAATCAGTGTCTTTAATTGAACCTAGTGCCTGTACGTATATTGCAGGGATTCGTTGATCAGATAGCCCTGAATGGACATCAGCCACACAGATATGGTGAAATTAAAACATTTCTCAAGTGCCCGGATAACACGAACAGGGTGTGTGTCTGGAGACAGATTCAATTAAGGAGGATGAATGGGAGCCAGGCAGCAGTCACATCAAATTTGAACGATTTCATATACTGATTGTTTATCAACTTCCTGCTTCCCAGAGAGCCCCAGAACAGCAGAAAGCTGGTTGCCTTTATTCATCTAACAGCAGCAATAATTTACTCAGCCTCGCCAATTAAAAGTTTTTTAAAGTCCCCATTTTACTTTGAGTTCTCTCTGCATTTGCTATGCACAACCCCTGAAGGATGCAAGCAAGTGGGCTACTCTACACCCTGGAGTCACAAGACATGCCCAAATATTCACCATCCTGAAAGGAATCAACTCCACAATTCACCGTAGCACTGACCTGACAGAGCACAGGATCCCAGGCTCAATCCTCAGCCTGTGCCAAGTCAGCAATCAATGCAACATTTGCTTCAGTGCCAAGGGTGGGGGAGAACTCCTGTCCTCGAGCCCTGTTCAGTGTTCCCTGCAGGAAAGTGCACACCTTGGTGATGAAGTGTGGGCAGAATCAGGCTCTGCTGTGATGCTCTGATATCCCCAAAACCTGCCAACATTCACTATCCAGGCTTACACACAAAGAATGGCCATTTGGGAAAGGTACTGGAACTGCGCCCCAGCAACAGCCTCCAGCAGAATTCAGAAACATGTTACATGGGGAAACTTGCAGCGAGAGACACTACATTGCACGAGCTCGCAGCACAGCACGTCAGTGAACCAAGTGCTGTGCCACCAGCTTCTCAAGCAGTGCACCAGTTTGCTTTGGGTACGGTAGCTCAGTGCTTAAGGTTCAGGCTAGTAACTCAGAGGGTGTAAGTCCCAATCTCACTACAGCAAACTGTGACAGTGAATTCACGGAATCTGCGAGCAGCAGGAAAGCTGTGGATTGTTTAACGAATGTCCGTAAGGGAAGGAACCTGCCCATGTGACATTCTGAAGGTGGAGATGGAAAGATTTGAGACTCCAGGTACCCCCCCGACCCGCTCTTGCATCTTTCCTCTTCTTACTACATCTGTCACATTGTGGCAACGGTTTCAGACTTCAGTTCATTCCGATTTACATAGCATTCTGTACAGAATAGTTTAGTGGGATCATCATATCTTAATTATACAAAGCCAACCCCAAGCACTTACTCATACCCCCCACCCACATCCCCCTCCTCCAAATCCCCCACCCACACATTCCCCCCACCCCCACTCCTCCCCCCACCCCCCCCACATCTCCCCCACCCCCCACATCTCCCTCCCCCACCCCCCCACATCTCCCCCACCCCACCTCATCTCCCTCACGCCCCACCCCCACACATTCCCCCCACCCCCACACATTCCCCCCACCCCCATACATTCCCCCCACCCCCATCCCCACTCCTCCCCCCGCACCCCCTCATCTCCCTCACGCCCCCTCATCTCCCCCACCCCCCTCCCCTCCACATCTCCCCCTTTTCCACCCACACACCCCCATCTCCCCCACACCCCCCCCTCCTCCCCCACCCCCCTCATCTCCCCACTTCCCCCCCCCCATCTCCACCACCCCCCCTCCCGCCTCCCCCCACATCTCCCCCACCCCTCCTCCCCCACACACCCCCCTTCCCCCCACATCTCCCCCACCCCCCTCCTCCACATCTCCCCTCCCCCCACATCTCCCCCACCCCACCTCCCCCCACATCTCCCCCACCCCCACCTCCCCCCACATCTCCCCCACCCCCACCTCCCCCCACATCTCCCCCCACCCACCTCCCCCTCCCCCCACACTCTCCCCCTCCCCCCACATCTCCCCCCCCCCACCTCCCCCTCATCTCCCCCACCCATCTCCCCCACCCCCCTCTCCCCCCACATCCCCTCCCCCCCACATCTCCTCCCCCCCCCACCTCCTCCCCCCCCACATCCCCCTCCCCCCCCATCTCCCCCACATCCCCTCCCCCCCATCTCATCTCCCCCACCTCCCCTCTCCCCCTCCCCCCCTCCCCCTCATCTCCCCCACCCCCCCTCCCCCTCATCTCCCCCACCCACCCCATCTCCCCCACCCATCCCCCCCTACATCCCGTCCCCCCCCACATCTTCCCCACCCCCCCCACATCTCCCCCCCCTCTCCCCCACCCCCTCCCCCCATCCCCCTCTCCCCCCCCACATCTCCCCCACCCCCTCCCCCCTCATCTCCCCCACCCCCTCCCCCCCATCTCCCCCACCCCCCTCCCCCTCCCCCACATCTCCCCACCCCCCCCTTCTCCCCCCACCCCCCACCCCACCCCCCCTTCTCCCCCCACCCCCTCTCCCCCCACCCCCTCCCCCACATCCCCCCACCCCCCTTCTCCCCCCACCCCCCCACATCTCCCCCACCCCCACCCCCCACATCTCCCCCACCCCCACCCCCCCTCCCCCCACATCTCCCCCCTCCTCCCCCACCCCACCCCCCCCACCTCCCCCCTCCCCGCACATCTCCCCCCTCCTCCGCCACCCCCACCCACCTCCCCCCTCCCCCCACATCTCCCCCCTCCCCCCACATCTCCCCCACCCCCCTCCCCCCACATCTCCCCCACCCCCCTCCCCCCACATCTCCCCCACCCCCCTCCCCCCACATCTCCCCCACCCCCCTCCCCCCACATCTCCCCCACCCCCCTCATCTCCCCCACCCCCCTCCCCCCACATCTCCCCCACCCCCCTCCCCCCACATCTCCCCCACATCTCCCCCACCCCCTCCCCCCACATCTCCCCCACCCCCTCCCCCCACATCTCCCCCACCCCCCTCCCCCCAACATCTCCCCCACCCCCCTCCCCCCAACATCTCCCCCACCCCCCTCCCCCCAACATCTCCCCCCTCCCAACATCTCCCCCACCCCCCTCCCCCCAACATCTCCCCCACCCCCCTCCCCCCACCTCTCCCCCACCCCCCTCCCTCCACCAACCAACATCCCCCCCCCCACCACCCATACCCCCCTACCACTTATTTCTGTTTTCCTCCAGGAAAAACTTTCCAAGTCACTTACAACTGCACTCGCAAACTCCCAACTGCTTAAGACTTTGGCCTTCCATTCATCGCATTGCTTCTGCAGCTGTTGATTTGTTCAGCCATGCCCTCATCTCCATCATTGATGCCCTTGCCCCCAGTCATCATCATACGCTGTCCCTCAGAATCGAGGAGGACTTGCTTCCACTCCTAAAGTGAGCTCTTTGATGGCTGAACAGTCTGATACAAGAGCCACAGACCCTGTTACAGGTGGGACAGACATTCGTTGAGGGAAGCTGTCAGTGGGGCTGGTTTGTCGCGCACTCCTTCCGCTGCCTGCGCTTGGCCTCTTGCTCTTTGCGTTGAGACTCAGAGCTCAACGCCCTCCCGGATGGACTTTCTCCACCTCGGGCGGTCTGCGGCCAGGGTCTCCCAGGTGTCAGTGGTGATGTCGCACTTTACCAGCGAGGCTTTGAGGGTGTCCTTATAGCGTTTCCGCTTTCCTCTTTTGGCTTGTTTACCATGAAGGAGCTCCGCGTAAAGCATTTGCTTAGGGAGTCTCGTATCTGGCCATGCGTACTATGTGGCCTGCCCAGCGAAGCTGATCGAGTGTGGTCAGTGCTTCAATACTGTGGTATTGAAACCTCTCTGGTCACCTCCCCAGTATGTCCCCCAACTTCACTCCCTCAATTCCAAAAGATGCAAACTTCAGTGTATTTGGTGCACAACTGGTTTGGCCATCCGTCGCCAGGTCTGACCGGACCATATATGCTGCGGTACACGAGGTATGGCGATTGAGTGGGATGGGCTCGATGGACCAGATGGTCTATACTTGTCCGGCATTGTTCGTATAACAATCTCCATTGGGCCTCGCGCTCCTCTACCAAAACTCATCTTGGAGAGGAAAGACAACCCTGGGCTTTTCTCCACTACCAACCATTCCCTTCAACCCTACTCCCCTGCCCCCACCACCCTCACCTCCAACGAGAGTGAGGTGCTCATGGACTTCCTTCTCAGCAAGATTGACATTTTCCATTTCACCTTATCCACCAAGCTAAAGCTTCCCTCAAGCCCCCCTGACCGAGCCCTGAACCAACATCTTTCTGTAGTTTCTCCTCCACACCCCCTCATGTCCTCTCCAAGCTCATCTAATCCACGAGGCCCCATCCCTGCATCCCTTGGCCTCATTCCCACTGAACTGCTGACCACCCAACTTCCCTTCCTGACCCTCATGCTAGCTTACATTGTAAATGGTTCCCTCTCCCGAGGTACTGCCCATTCCCTTACCAAACTACCTACACCCCCTTCCTCAAAAAGCCCAACCCTGACCCTTCTGTCTTTGCAAACCACTGCCCCATCACCAATCTCCCATTCCTCTCCATATTAGACACACCCAAGGTGATTTTCTGCATTATCAACAATAAAATCTATTGTTAAGAAAAAAATAGAAGTGTGAAACGTACGAGTTCACTTACCACAGCGCTAACCCCATAGGTGGGAGCGGGGGCGAGTGTGTGATAAGGGTCTGCAGTGTAAACACGCCCATAGCTGCAAAAAGACAACAAATTCATTTCAAATATAAAAGCAGAAATGCATTGCCTCGGCAGTACCGAACCAAAAATAAAGAATAGCAAGATTCCAGGCTCCCTCTTCATTGTGTGCTAATGTTAACTCCCAGCAAAAGACAGTGGTGGGACATTCTACACTTGGTCTCAGCACTCTGGCTTGGTGAGAAATTCAGGCAAGGCTCCTACTCAACTGCGATCCAGCCAGCTTGCTGGAAGGTGTAAATACTGACTGAGGAGGAAACTGGACACAGGTTTGATGCCTCACAGTGGAAAAGCCTGCTGGCAGGCTATCCATGAAGAATGACTACTTTGCAAGGTGCCAGATGGCACAAATGCCTATTAAATTCAGCTCGAGTCACCACCATCGAGAGAAAATGCTTCTCTCCCCCACAAGTAATCAGTCCAATTGAGCCACTGTTAGACTGACTCATCCCGATGAAAAGTCGTCTTCATTCTCTGAATATAGAGCATCCGCCACATACCATTAGGATTGAACCAGTGAGTCAGTTCAGGTACAAGGATTATCATCTAAGGTACTTACATCCATGATGCAATGACATTAAGACATCATCCTCCCAAACCCTACCCTTCCCAAGCTCTATATTCCACGTGCATACTGCACAATGAAGCCAAGGAGATGGTTAGCCAGGCAACACAGTAAGGGACCCCCTCCAAAAAAGAGCCCGTGGAGGCGACAGGGTGGGCTCGTATGATGTGAAAGCTTCTAAGAATGATATGACTCTTCTGGATAGGTAATCTGTCTTTCTTCACATATCGAATCTCCACACATCACTGAAAAGTGAGCCAGCAGCAACTCACTGAGGGAGGCCTTTAGGCCTAGATTAATGCCTGCAGCCTGCAGTGACCTGCTAAGCTGTAAATCACCCTTGATAGACAGGCTCAGACAATGGTGCTTTGTAAAGCCATGAGAGTTACTTCAAGTCGTTGCTTTAAAATACTTTTAATCGATACTCGCTGGAAATGCACCCCAACAAGGCCCAGCTGGACTCAGAACAGCTCCTCACCAAACTGCAAGGTTTGCTACCAGCAAGATGGTAACAGTAAAGAATGCATTGCATCTTTCACTTACAGTTAAAATGCTAGCATTAGCTCAGAAGCCTGGGCCTGAATGGCCTCCATCTGTGTTGTGATTTATATTATTCCAGGAGAGACACAATAATATGTGAAGGACCAAATTAAAATCACAAGGTATAATTGTGAGAATAAATTACTTTTCACAAATGTGCTTATGGCCAAGACGTGATGGAAAGCCTCCTTTTAAAACAGCACCTTTCTGTAAGAAGGTTGATGCCTCGGCTAAAAGACAATCTGAAAGGGATCCTTGAGGTCGACTGTACCCAGTCAATCTCCCAGCAAATTGCCGATGTAATTTGTGGCATTTAAATACCTTGAAGTGCTCCTTTTGAGAAATGCCTTAAGAAATCCTATGTCCAGGAGAGAGGAAACAGTTAAATTCCCGAGGACCACAAAATAGCAGGAGTTAAACTTTCCTTCCCTATTGTCTGGATGCTCTCCTATTGCTGCTGCAGCCAACAAACCATCCCAGCAGCTAGGATGCTTTCCAAGAAATCCTAACAGAGGCTTCTCTTGATTTTCACCTCAAAAAAGTAGAATGGATGAACGTGAAGTTTCTCTGATACAAGCATATCACAATCTCCTCCCAAATAGTATCGAAAGCTGGACAGTCACTCATCGTGGCCCCAGTGGAGCAGTAGGGAGAAGTCACGATTGGAGTGATGGGGCAAGACTACCAAAAAGAGGATGTTTTTATTGCCTGCATGGTTTGATCTTTGCTCAGATGTTCAGCTCCTGGATACATGCAGCTGTCACAGAACAAGCCAGTGAAGTACATAATACTGCCTGCCTGGCGTGTAGGTGGATGGGGCGAGGACTATCTCCATGTCATTCCTGGCTAGTCACAAGGCTTTGCTTTGCTCGTGGCATTTATAACCTTCCAACTGCTCTTTAGCTTGCTTACTAACCAGGCCCCATCACAGGACACTCACCATTAAGCTCATTGATGAATAATGGTTACTTGAGAAAGGCACAGGAACGCCTGCAGCCTGTGAAACCATATCCCAGTGAGCAGTCAGTGCCTTCAGCAAGAGGAAGTAGGGGACAGAAACTGTCAAAAAACTGAGAGAAATAAAACATTTTAAACAGATCTTCATCCCTCCTGATTTTTTTGGTTTTCCTGTCTCCGATCTGACAGTCATTTCATTCTTGTGGTTATGTGGGGATGAAGAATGACACTGTCTCCAGGATAATGTGCAGTGTTGGCGGTTCAATCACTAATGGACAATCCATACGAAGCACTCTCAGTAACGCAGCCTACATTAGAACAATCTTTGATAAATCAGTCTCAGAACTGACACATGTTGTTTATGGCTCCTGAGCAGGGAACCCCTGTATTGGAAAGCCCATGGTGAAATCACCCTGCAAAGAGACAGACACCCTTCCTGCTAAAATGAACACAGCAGATTGGACAGAGAGAAGAGGGAGAGATGAGAAAGCATGGTGCTTACCTGTCACTGTATGCAGTTGCAGTAGCAGTAGCTGGCTGTGCATACCTGTAGGCTGCATATCCACCCTGGAACAAACAAGAAGCAGCCTAAGAACTCTGCGCCACACTCACACCTCACACCAAAGCAATGGCAAAAACTGCATTTGTTTCGGAGATTACAAATTTTTAAGTAAAAATTGATGCATGCACCATTCATGGTTAGCGCTGCCGATTTTAAAATATTTTTTGATTTGTAGAATAGCATAAACATTTCTTTAGTGGGAGCTGACCATCTAATTCTCGAAACGTTAAGTCGAGGTTGCCAACTGCAATTGCAGGTTGCCTATCTCACTGTTGTGCAACTAACCTACGTCACAGCTAAAAGCCCCATCCCCCTGTCCCCCACTCACCACGCTGCCAGTCCCACCCCCCACTCACCACGGTGCCAGTCCCACCCCCCACTCACCACGGTGCCAGTCCCACCCCCCACGGTGCCAGTCCCACCCCCCACTCACCACGGTGCCAGTCCCACCCCCCACAGTGCCAGTTCCACCCCCCACGGTGCCAGTCCCACCCCCCACTCACCACGGTGCCAATCCCACCCCCCACTCACCACGGTGCCAGTCCCACCCCCCACGGTGCCAGTCCCACCCCCCACTCACCACGGTGCCAGTCCCACCCCCCACAGTGCCAGTCCCACCCCCACTCACCACGGTGCCAGTCCCACCCCCCACTCACCACGGTGCCAGTCCCACCCCCCACTCACCACGGTGCCAGTCCCACCCCCCCACTCACCACGGTGCCAGTCCCACCCCCCACTCACCACGGTGCCAGTCCCACCCCCCACTCACCACGGTGCCAGTCCTACCCCCCCACTCACCACGGTGCCAGTCCTACCCCCCCACTCACCACGGTGCCAGTCCCACCCCCCACTCACCACGGTGCCAGTCCTACCCCCCCACTCACCACGGTGCCAGTCCCACCCCCCACTCACCACGGTGCCAGTAACTCAAGTCTCTGCTGACCTTGCACGCTATTCACCATTGCGAAACTAAGACTGGTCGTGGTTGGCACTTTTACTGGTTGCCACTGGCTGTTGCCAACCCTCCCTCCCTCCTTAGTGGACGATAGGTAAAGCAGCCCCAGCCACCTTCAGGTAAATGAGCTCCTCCCACGAGCTAAGCCAGCAACTAAAATATGGACTGAAGTTGAGAAGGAAAACTGAGTGTTGCCAATCCTACTGGGATACAAATAGTTAAAGCAGAGAAAAGGATCGGTTTTAAATTTCCAATTCTCCCTCCCACTCACTCCCCTTTCCCTATTGCTCAACAGGGCACAGGGTATAGTTCCAAGGGTGAGAGCATCCTTCCGCTACCTCACCTAATTCATCAGTCCTCAATGAAGTGAATCAGGGAGTGTCAGCAGGCCAAGTGTAGTTGCCTTCACTGCCATTATACCCGTTCTCAGCTAATAGCACAAACAGAGCGTGCATAAGGTGGCTTTACCAACAGAGCTATTGGGGGTGGGGAGAAATGCCATTTAATGAACAGGAAATCTCTAACAGATGTGCAAAACTAGAGCAGATTTTGAACCCGGCGAGGAATTATTTTTGCCAAACTGATTTGAAGTATAATTGCCTCTGTAGCCCAAGATTACATTAAAACAAATGCAGTTTTAAAAACAAAATTGCATGTAAATACAAATGAGTCATTATTTTCTAAACAGTCAAGCTGTGGTATCTGTCAATCAGGAGAAATCGGAGCATGCGAATGTCCGAATCTACAGCACTAGCAATCACCAACCAAATGATCCACAGACTAACTCTGGCCGTCCCAGCATTCTCCAGAGGACGGCCCTCAGCCCTATTCGCTATGGCAAGCCGAGTGAAGGAAACAGCCTGGATTACTAGAGCGTGCAGCCACGATTCTCAGTATTATATATATGAAAATATAATAAACATTCACAATCACCATTCACTCATTGCAGCCTCTCCCGCATACCCAAGAGGTTAACGTTCACGTCAAGCAAACCACATTAAAAGTTCTTGCTGCAGTTAGAGGTGGGAGTGGAGATACTAACAAAACTCTATAGCATAGTTATCAGGTATCTGTGGAGAGCAGATTGCTTAAAAGTAGCAGCTCCCTGCTGGGAATGATTCTTTTAACACAGTTTTAATACTGATCACAAAAATGGGAAAAGCAGCTAATTTTTAATGAAACGGTAGTCTCTAACATTAATCCTCATCTGCACAATTATGTTGTATAAAATGTTCTCATTTATCTTTATCCTAGGAGTGGCAAGTTCCATTGGAAAGTATATCCCACAGTAGATTTTAACTGTAGTGTATGATCAGAGGAGGAGGGGCTCATGTGGCAGCCTCAGCTGTGTTCACGAAATAAGTTCTGCCACTCTGGTAGAAAATGATACCAGATATCTGCTCTTACTTCAAGGGGAGTACTACATAAAGAGAAACGGTTCCCAATGGCTGAAGGGTCGATAACGAGAAGGCATGGATTTAAGGTGATTGACAAAAGAACCAGAGGCGACACGAGGAAAAACCTTTCGATGCAATGTGTGGTTAGGATTTGGAACGCGCTGCCTGAAAGTTGGATACAGATTCAATAGTAGCCTTCAAAAGGGAATTGGATAAATACTTGAGGGAGAAAAAAATGCCAGGATATGGGGAAAGAGCAGGGGAATGGGACTAACTAGATTGCTCTTTGAAAGAGCCGACGCAGGCCTCCGTCGGTTCTGTGCTATTCTATAGTGTGGGAGCAGCGCATTGATGGCTCATCGGGTAAATGCACTGCCTCATGTGTAATTGAACCACACACATCAGAAGGTACCAGCTAGATTTTCCAGTTGGCGCTGGGTTAAGGGACCTCCGGTGGGGTGGCTGTTGGGAGACTATAAACTTCCAGAATATAAACAGCAGGCTCGAGGGGCTAGATGGCCTACTCCTGTTCCTAATTCTTATGTAGAATGCTCCTGGACTAGAGAAAAAAATCAATTAGGGCTAAAAATCAACTAGGGCTACTGCTCTTGTTCGCTATGCAGTGACCCCTCTGGAATCATGCACAAGAGAGAAAGCAGGATCTGGCTCAGCTGAGGTGCTCCCATTGCTGAATAGCCTCCTGATACTTGCTGTCTAGATTCACACATCAAGAAAAGCCACTTGGGTGATGTACTAAATGCTTGTCATAACAATACCCCAGCAACAGTCAGCACCTTCAAAGAGAGAGAAGTGGGGAAAGAGCATCCTTTCTACTAAACACATTGGTGTTGGTGATGGCTGTGCAGGTTATCAGTGGGGTGGACCATCTGCCCAACCACCTCCAAAAGAAAAATGGCAGAGTTAGAAAAGAAAGAGATGGAAAAAGGGAGGGGTGGAGTAGCTGTACTTATTAGGAATAACATAATGGCAGTAGAAAAAAGTGGCGCAGCTATCAGCAAGACAAAAATAAAATCCATATCGATAGAGATAAAAGATAATGAAGGATCAATCACACTAATAGGTGTAGTCTACAGATCACCTAATAGTGGAAGGGAGGTGAAGGAAGAAATATGCAGACACACTGGAGAAATGAGTAAATAGCATAGAATAATAATCATGGGGGATTTCAACTACTCATATTAATTGGACAGAAGAGGTAGTTAAAAGGGATAAGGGAATGGAGTTCCTACAATGTGTACAGGATTCCTTTCTAACCCAATATGTAAGCCCAGCAAAGGAGGATTTGCTATTGGATCTAGTAATGGGGAATGAACTAGAGCAGACAAGAGAAGTAAAAGCAGGGGAACATCTAGGCAATAGTGACCTTAATATAATACGCTCTAAGATGATAAGTGAGAAGGACAAAAACCATGGTAATAGATTGGAGAGAAGCTGATTTTGAGGGGCTGAGAATAGAACTTGGGAAAATAAAATAGGCAACAATATTGGCAAAAAACAATGTAGAACAGCAATGGGAAACATTTAAAATGGTGTTCAATAGAGTGCAGGAACAATATATTCCTCTAAAATGAAAGAACAAACTAAACATTAATGAGACTCCATGGATGAATAAAGCCATAAGGGAACAGTTGAGGGTAAGGAAAGAGGCACACATTAAGTACATAGACAACAGGGAAGTGCATGATAAGGGAGAACACAGAAAGATTAAGAGAGAAGTCAAAAAAAAATTAGGAAGGCAAAGAGAAACTATGACATTAAATTATCAAGGAACATAAAACAAAATAGGATGGGAATGGGGCATTAAGGGATAGACAGGATAATACCAGAAGTAACAATAGAGAGATGGCAGAAATATTAAATAATTATTTTGCTTCAGTATTTACCAGGGAGATAGAACAGGTGGATATGACATTGGATGATGAGATTAGTAATGGGATAAGTGTATTTAAAATAGAGGGGATATATTAAATAAACTAATCAAACTCAAAGAGGAAAAAAAAACCCTAGTCCGGATGGATTGCATCCACGCATTTTAAAAGAATCTAGGAAAGAAATAGCAGAGGCATTACTACACATATTTAATAATTTGTTAGAAAAAAGTGTAGTGCCAGATGACTGGCGGATAGACAACGTAATACCTATATTTATGGAGGATAGAACATGTTCAGGGAATTATAGACCAGTCAGATTAACATCGATGGTAGGAGAAATAATGGAATCCCTACTGAAAGAGAAAACTGAAGAACATCGAGAAACCAAAAATAAAACGAATATTCAGCATGGATTTCAAAAGAGAAAGTATTGCTTGACCAACCTCATTACATTTTTAAAGAGATAACAGAGAGAGTAGATAATGGTAATGCAGTAGATGGAATTTATCTAGATTTTCAAAAGCCTTTCGATAAGATACCCCAAAATAGACTGGTGAACAAGGTCAGAGAATGTGGAGCCAGGGGACAAGTAGCAGAATGGATAGCTAGCTGGCTTCAAGACAGAAAGCAGAGAGTAGGGGTAAAAGGTCCAGATGGACATTGGCAGAAGGTGGGTAGTGGTGTTCCACAAGGATCAGAGTTGGGAACAGTGTTCACAATTTATAGTAACAGTTTAGACTTTGGAATCAAAAACACAATTTCTAAATTTGCGGATGACACCAAATTTGGGGGGGGGGGGGTGGAAAGAGTCAATACTGAGGAGGTCTGCAACAAATTACAGGACATTAATAAACTTGCAGAATGGGGATATAATTGGCAAATAAAGTTCAACACAGATAAATGGGAGATTTTGGTACGAAGAACAGGGAGGGTATAGGGAGATTACTTGGAGGATGCGAGTTTGGGTGGGGGAGAGGAACAAAGAGATCTCGGATGCAAATACACAAATCACTAAGTTGCAACACAGGTTAGCAAGGCCGTAAAAAAAGCAGACCAAGCACTAGGGTTTATTTCGAGAGGTGTAGAATTGAAAAGTAGGGAAGTTATACTAAACCTGTATGGAACCTTGGTTAGACCACACTTGGAGCATTGTGCACAGTTCTGGTCGCCATATTATAAAAAGGATATAAAGGCACTGGAGAGGGTGCAGAGAAGATTTACAAGGATGATACCAGAAATGCGAGGGTATACATATCAGGAAAGGATGAACATGCTGAGTCCCTTTTCTCTTGGAACAAAGAAGGCTGAGGGGTGACCTAATAGGGGTCTTTAAAATTATGAAAGGTTTTAATAGAGTGGATATAGAGAGAATGTGGGGAAGAACATAACTAGAGGCCATCAATACAAAGATAGTCAACAAGCAATTCAATAGGGAATTCAGAAGAAACCTCTTTACCCAGAGAGCGGTGAGAATGTGGAACTCGCTACCACAGGGAGGGGTTGAGGCGAATAGTATCGATGCATTTAAGGGGAGGCTGGATAAACACATGAGGGAGAAGGGAATAGAGGGTTATGCTGATAGATTTAGATGAGGAAAGATGGGAGGGGGCTCGAGTGGAACATAAACGCCGACACAGACTGGTTGGGCCTAATGGCCTGTTTCTGTGCCATATATCCTGTGTAATCCTTTAATTAAGGGACTTTTTAATCCACATATATAACTGTAAAATATGTAACAATTCAGACCCGTCTGTATCATTACCAGGGCCACTGTTCTACATCAATAAATCAAATTCAGTTTTTATTAGATCAGATGCTGGAATTTTTAACCAGTGTTTTGGGGATTCAATTCTGCAATCGCATCTCCCTGAAAACAGAAAATCGGTGGCCTTGAACATTCCTTACACAGGCTGCATATGAAGAATGATCAGATAGCAACAATTCTACCTTGAAGTGCATTTAAATATTTATTGTATATTAACTGGAAATAGCTAAACATCTGCTGAAGTTAGGCACTGAATTTAGACTTGGCACCGAGTGCAGTGAAACAAGAATTAATGGGAAAGGATGGTGTGCTTATGCTGTGATGCACTGGAGTGAATGAAAGTGACTTGGTTCATTGGAATTCAATGCTTGGATCCCATTAGGCTTTATCTACGCGCTCCTGCATGATTAATGTACTGCAGGCTGGGTTCACATTTCCCACTGATATTGCTTCCACTCTTAAAAGGAGAATTTTTATCACCTCGTTCATCTCTCTTATTACAGACACGTGCCCTTAAAGATTTCTTCCAATCCTCACTGTAAACAAGGCTCTTATAATTCTCCGTTTTCTGTGACTGTCTGAGACCCTGCCGTTTCAGTCTTTCAGCAGTCTACTGAAATGGCTATTGGGTAGCAACGTACATTTAAACAGCCATTCATATCTGCAACCAGGCGCAGTTAGTGGTGAGAAAGGGGCAAAGGTTGAAGGGTGAGTCACCCTGGACGCTCTTACAGTCCTTACTGCACAGGTTCCCATCGCCAGAAGTCTGGAAGACTTTCCTATTGAACTCTTGGTCGTGGAATGGGATGTGAAGGAGGTTTCCCCCCCCCAACAAAAATAGATTTAAAAAAGTCTTCGACTCATGCTGACTAAAAGAACTGATTGTTCAGAGTGCCTCGCTGGGGCAGATCACTGTTCGTTCACCCGGGATATATATCCAGATCCCCATTCCACCAACAGATGAAATGGATGTCATTTCCCTTAGCTGAAGCTGCAGCATTGCACAGTTACACTAACCTTGAATCAGACGGACAGAATGAGACCCTCCCATTCACAGCTCTTTTCATGATTCAAAGTGAAATGTGTTGGGTCGGTATCTGACACGAACCCACACTATAAACCTCCCAATTATATTCATTAGTAGCAATTTTGTTTTTTCAGGTTTGTGATGATCTCATGCTGAAATCAGTGCACTCTGCAGGAATGTTTTATCTCCATTTGGTGCCTGCTCCCATCCCTAACTGCAGTCTTTGCTGTTAGTAGGATTTTTCACTGCAATCCACAATCTGTGCGATTGGTCTGGTCACACGTTTCTATCATACCTGCGGTAACTTACTGCTATACACTGCTTCCTGATACACTATTCTATAACAAAACACAGGGAAGAGCATTGGCGACAAGGCTGGAAAAGAAACAACTGAAAAGAGACAGACCCTCCATGGATAAAGCCATTCTATTATTGGAGGATGCTTTATACGGATGAACCTTTAACACTAGATTTATTAAACAAGAGACGTTCACAGGCTGTACAACTACACACATTGCAATGACTGAAGACTGGTTAAATGCACTCTCTCAGCACCTGTCTACATTTCTTTTGCTAACTGTTTTCAGTTTCCATTCACAGATCAAAGGTGATGGATTGGATTTCAAAGTCAATCCAGCATTCCTCAGTAAACATTTCAGCTCAATTTAAAATAAAAATTAAAAAGACAAAAAAAAGAGTTGGTGAGCAATAATACGAGCTGTAACAACTGTTTCATCAACATTTTCTTTACAGCCCAGAATCAGGGCAGCAAAGGTCAACTTTACTCTACATTCAGTTTGATTTCATTGCTTTTGCATGATATCCCAAAAGAAACTCCATTCCCTCCAGTGTGTAATGCTTGAAAGGTTCAGAACACTGTATACTGCAAATAGCAGCAACTGAGCATGACTTCTCTGTTGACAAAGCTTAAACAGACAACACAACTGAGGGGACTGGTGTCTCTAATTTACATAACTGGACAATGAGATCAGGTAACAAGAAATTAACAGCTGCCAGATGTGGAAAAATACACAGGGAGAAAAAGTATTAGCATACTGGTTTAAAGAATGGCTTCATCAGCAGAAGGGGGACAGTGTAAAATAGTTTTCATACTTACATAGAGATCGGCACCATAAAATCCATCCTGGTAAACCACACTGCAGAGATGCACACAGAAACACTCTTATTACTGCAATTCCAACATGCAAGGGCTAATAAAGGGAAGGTTTGTCACAACAATTCCAGAGTGCCCAAATCGCCACCAGAAATCTTTCATAGTTTGAAAGCAAGTGTTTCCTTTAATTTAAAATATGCATTTTCAGACTGTATTTCTAACTAAATCTATCCACAAGGAAACAATCCTACTGCCATTTTGGAGGCAGTTGCGATTTCTGCACAGTGAATAGAGGCTGGGCCACAGAGTTACAAGATATAACTTGGCAGTCCAAATACTCCTTCATCTAGGTAAGCCACTGTTCAACTGTGGAGGGCATCATAGCCAAGCCCCCTTGGTCAAGAAACAGGCTGTGAAATTGAAACAAGAACTTGAGGAAATTTTATTTACTCGGTTTTTTCGTCTCTGTGGGCCATGCTCCCTTTTACAGCCTGTACTGGGAGTTGGAGTCGGTTGTCGAACTTGGCTGTGCTGCATAATAGAAATCAGCAAACAATAATCGAAAAGGCTAATGGAATGCTGGCCTTTATCTCAAGGGGATTGGAATCCAAAAGTGAGGAAGTGATGCTTCAGTTGTGTCGAGCTCTGGCCAGACTCCATCTGGAGCACTGCATTCAGTTCTGGCACCACACCTCAGGAAGGTTCGATGGGCCTTGGAGTGGGTACCGCGGAATGATATCGGGGCTGAAAGGGTAAAATTGAGGACAAGTTGCATTGTATTCCCTTGAGTTTAGAAAGTTAAGGGAACAATCAAATTGAGCTGTTTAAAATGATAAAAGGATTCGATAGGGTAGAGAGAGGCAAACTATTTCTTGCATAATTTTAAAATTAGAGCTAGGTCATTTCGGAGCAAACTCAGGAAGCATCTCTTCACAAAATAGGTAGAGGAATTCTGAAACTCACCCCCATAGGGCCGTGGAAACTCACCCCCATAGGGTGTGGAAACTCACCCTGGAAACTCACTCCCATAGGGCCGTGGAAACTCAATCCCAGAGGGCCGTGGAAACTCACCCCCATAGGGTGTGGAAACTCACCCCCATAGGATGTGGAAACTCTCTCCCCCATCGGGTGTGGAAACTCTCTCCCATCGGGTGTGGAAACTCTCTCCCATAGGGTGTGGAAACACTCTCCCATAGGGTGTGGAAACACTCTCCCATAGGGTGTGGAAACTCTCTCCCATAGGGTGTGGAAACTCTCTCCCATAGGGTGCGGAAACTCTCTCCCCCATAGGGTGCGGAAACTCTCTCCCCCATAGGGTGCGGAAACTCTCTCCCATAGGGTGTGGAAACTCTCTCCCATAGGGTGTGGAAACTCTCTCCCATAGGGTGTGGAAACTCTCTCCCATAGGGTGCGGAAACTCTCTCCCCCATAGGGTGCGGAAACTCTCTCCCATAGGGCCGTGGAAACTCTCTCCCCCATAGGGCCTTGGAAACTCACTCCACCATAGGGTGCGGAAACTATCTCCCCCATAGGGTGCGGAAACTATCTCCCCCATAGGGCCTTGGAAACTCACTCCACCATAGGGTGCGGAAACTATCTCCCCCATAGGGTGCGGAAACTATCTCCCCCATAGGGCCTTGGAAACTCACTCCACCATAGCGTGCGGAAACTATCTCCCCCATAGGGTGCGGAAACTCTCTCCCATAGTGTGCGGAAACTCTCTCCCATAGGGTGCGGAAACTCTCTCCCATAGGGTGCGGAAACTCTCTCCCATAGGGTGCGGAAACTCATTCCCCCATAGGGCCGTGGAAACTCACTCCCCCATAGGGCCGTGGAAACTCTCTCCCCCATCGGGCCGTGGAAACTCTCTCCCATCGGGTGTGGAAACTCTCTCCCATCGGGTGTGGAAACTCTCTCCCATCGGGTGTGGAAACTCTCTCCCATCGGTGTGGAAACTCTCTCCCATCGGTGTGGAAACTCTCTCCCATCGGGTGCGGAAACTCTCTCCCATCGGGTGCGGAAACTCTCTCCCATCGGGTGCGGAAACTCTCTCCCATCGGGTGCGGAAACTCTCTCCCATCGGGTGCGGAAACTCTCTCCCATAGGGTGCGGAAACTCTCTCCCATAGGGTGCGGAAACTCTCTCCCATAGGGTGCGGAAACTCTCTCCCATAGGGTGCGGAAACTCTCTCCCATAGGGTGCGGAAACTCTCTCCCATAGGGTGCGGAAACTCTCTCCCATAGGGTGCGGAAACTCTCTCCCATAGGGTGCGGAAACTCTCTCCCATAGGGTGCGGAAACTCTCTCCCATAGGGTGCGGAAACTCTCTCCCATAGGGTGCGGAAACTCTCTCCCATAGGGTGCGGAAACTCTCTCCCTTAGGGTGCGGAAACTCTCTCCCTTAGGGTGCGGAAACTCTCTCCCTTAGGGTGCGGAAACTCTCTCCCCCATAGGGTGCGGAAACTCTCTCCCCCATAGGGTGCGGAAACTCTCTCCCCCATAGGGTGCGGAAACTCTCTCCCCCATAGGGTGCGGAAACTCTCTCCCATAGGGTGCGGAAACTCTCTCCCATAGGGTGCGGAAACTCTCTCCCATAGGGTGCGGAAACTCTCTCCCATAGGGTGCGGAAACTCTCTCCCATAGGGTGCGGAAACTCTCTCCCATAGGGTGCGGAAACTCTCTCCCATAGGGTGCGGAAACTCTCTCCCATAGGGTGCGGAAACTCTCTCCCTTAGGGTGCGGAAACTCTCTCCCTTAGGGTGCGGAAACTCTCTCCCTTAGGGTGCGGAAACTCTCTCCCCCATAGGGTGCGGAAACTCTCTCCCCCATAGGGTGCGGAAACTCTCTCCCCCATAGGGTGCGGAAACTCTCTCCCCCATAGGGTGCGGAAACTCTCTCCCATAGGGTGCGGAAACTCTCTCCCATAGGGCCGTGGAAACTCTCTCCCCCATAGGGTGCGGAAACTCTCTCCCATAGGGTGCGGAAACTCTCTCCCATAGGGTGCGGAAACTCTCTCCCATAGGGTGCGGAAACTCTCTCCCATAGGGTGTGGAAACTCTCTCCCATAGGGTGTGGAAACTCTCTCCCATAGGGTGTGGAAACTCTCTCCCATAGGGTGCGGAAACTCTCTCCCATAGGGTGCGGAAACTCTCTCCCCCATAGGGTGCGGAAACTCTCTCCCCCATAGGGTGCGGAAACTCTCTCCCATAGGGTGCGGAAACTCTCTCCCCCATAGGGCCGTGGAAACTCTCTCCCCCAAAGGGCCGTGGAAACTCTCTCCCCCATAGGGTGTGGAAACTCTCTCCCCCATCAGGCTGTGGAAACTCTGGAAACTCTCTCCCATAGGGTGTGGAAACTCTCTCCCCCATAGGGTGCGGAAACTCTCTTCCCCCATAGGGTGCGGAAACTCACTCTCCCATAGGGCCGTGGAAACTTTCTCCCACAAAGGGCCGTGGAAACTCTCTCCCATAGGGTGTGGAAACACTCTCCCCCATCGGGCCGTGGAAACTCTCTCCCATAGGGTGTGGAAACTCTCTCCCATAGGGTGTGGAAACTCTCTCCCCCATCGGGCCGTGGAAACTCTCTCCCATAGGGTGTGGAAACTCTCTCCCATAGGGTGTGGAAACTCTCTCCCATAGGGTGTGGAAACTCTCTCCCATAGGGTGTGGAAACTCTCTCCCATAGGGTGTGGAAACTCTCTCCCATAGGGTGTGGAAACTCTCTCCCATAGGGTGTGGAAACTCTCTCCCATAGGGTGTGGAAACTCTCTCCCATAGGGTGTGGAAACTCTCTCCCCCACAGGGTGTGGAAACTCTCTCCCCCACAGGGTGTGGAAACTCTCTCCCCCACAGGGTGTGGAAACTCTCTCCCCCACAGGGTGTGGAAACTCTCTCCCCCACAGGGTGTGGAAACTCTCTCCCCCACAGGGTGTGGAAACTCTCTCCCCCACAGGGTGTGGAAACTCTCTCCCCCACAGGGTGTGGAAACTCTCTCCCCCACAGGGTGTGGAAACTCTCTCCCCCACAGGGTGTGGAAACTCTCTCCCCCACAGGGTGTGGAAACTCTCTCCCCCACAGGGTGTGGAAACTCTCTCCCCCACAGGGTGTGGAAACTCTCTCCCCCACAGGGTGTGGAAACTCTCTCCCCCAGAGGGCTGTGGAAACTCACTCCCATAGGGCTGTGGAAACTCACTCCCATAGGGCTGTGGAAACTCACTCCCATAGGGCTGTGGAAACTCACTCCCATAGGGCTGTGGAAACTCACTCCCATAGGGCTGTGGAAACTCACTCCCCCATAGGGCTGTGGAAACTCACTCCCCCATAGGTCTGTGGAAACTCACTCCCCCATAGGGCTGTGGAAACTCACTCCCCCATAGGGCTGTGGAAACTCACTCCCCCATAGGGCTGTGGATGGATGTTGGGTCAATTGATATTTGAAAGTCTCAGTTATATCGACTTTTGTTAGGTACGGATATCAAAAGATATTGAACAAAGGCGTGAACATGGAGTTGATCAGCCATGATCTAATTGAGCTGCAGGCTCAAGGGGCTGAATGGCCTCCTCCTGGTCCGATGGAACAGAGCAAACAATGGGACTGGGTCTCCTTTTCTTTACTCCAGGTGGAGGCTTTAATCAGACAACGGAACCATGGGCTACATTTACATGGCAACATGAAGCTGGCAGTTCAAGAAAGATTGGGATGTTCACATTGCGGAGTGTAGCCGATGGAGACCCATACTGCTGTACTGTCAAAGAACTTCATGCTCCAACCCTCTATAGTAAACCCAGAATTTCAGAGGTGCATGCCAGTTTTATCAAGTTATTCATTTTTTCTGATACCCTCATGAATGAGAATCAAGTTAAAAATGTTCCCAAAAGAGTTATACAGCGAGTCATGTATCAATGATACATTTTAACATGCAATGTACATGAGAGAGAAATGAGCACCTTAAGCAGCTCTCTCCCCGGCCTCCACTGCCCCAGCATTTAGTTCCCTGCAGTTTCTGTAAAATCCAGTGTCCCCGTGCTTCTCTTTCACTTGAGACAAACCTTCCCTCTGAGCCAACACTGTTAGTCAACATCAATTATACACATGCTTTAACAAGAACTATTAAAGGCTATTACAATCAAACATGCTTGTGCTAAAGGTTTCTTAAACACTGAAGTTGAAAACATTTCATAAATATAAAATTAGAAAAATACTTCTGCAATACAGAAGGTATTTGCTGCTAATTTGTTTCCTCTATTAAGATAGTATTTTTGATATTTCTCTCCCCCCATCTGCCTTCATATCCACACACTCACACCCACTGAGAGGCAGGCAGCTCCCCCGTTCCAGGGATGATCACCTGAAGCAGGGGACATGCTGTTCTACGATGGAGAAGCACTCCCTCCACTCGGCATGGCTGAGCCTGGGAACTGTGCAGAGGAACAGCAGGCATCAAGCCCGTGTTTCAACGCTCTGAAGCAACATCCAGGATATATTTTTTATATTGATCAATGTAAAGATGGAAAGTATTTGCCACAGTACCAAACGCTGGACTGTCAGTGACATGACATTAATAGAGCTGGCTTCACAGCCAGAGATCAAATCGCAAACACTTGAACTCGTGTGTCACAGGCCAAGGCTCGCTATGTGAGGCACATAGCGGAGATAGGTGGCAAAGATACGGACATCAACTCAGATCGCCAATAATTGGTCACAATTAATGAAATTTAAATTGATCACGTCTCTGTTGGGTTTGGCTGATTTACAAATAATTAACAAAAGTAGTTTAATACTTCAAGGGATTAAAACAATTGTGTAATGGACAAGTATGAGAGAGAAGTAACAGTATCTTTTTCACTTTATAAATTTACACAAACTTATGCTGCTTCATTCAGCCCAGAAAAATAAAATTTAGGGCCAAGATTTGCACAGAAAACTACAAACAAATTGGGTAAACTTTCTCCCTTTTAAAAAGCAAAAAAAATTTATTTGGGAGTCAAGGTTTTTTAATAAATGTGTTTAATGCTGCTCACTTTAAGCGAGGATTGGAATGTAGTATTAGATTTTGTATCCTACATGTTTGTTCTACCTAAAATGAATTGCTTCAGCTATATAAAAATCCAGAGTCGTGTTGGACCGCCATAGAACATAGATTTCAGCCAAAGTAAACCTCTGACCTTTTCAGTGTTGCAGTTGGCGGATACTCTCCGAGGCAGATCATTCACCGTACGCTCAGTACCCACACCCCCCAGCTCAGTGCCCAGAGAAGTCCAGCTATAACTGTACAGGGCATTGGTGAAGTGACAGCTAGAGTAGTGCATACAGTTTTGGTCTCCGTATTTAAGGAACGATATACTTGCATTGGAGGCTGTTCAGAGAAGGTTCACTAGGTTGATTCCGGAGATGAGGGAGTTGACTTATGAGGATAGGTTGAGTAGGTTGGGCCTCTACTCATTGGAGTTCAGAAGAATGAGGGGTGATCTTATCGAAACATACAAGATAATGAGGGGGCTCAACAAGGTGGATGCAGAGAGGATATTTCCACTCATAGGGGAAACTAAAACTAAGGGACAAAGTCTCAGAATAAGGGGCCGCCCATTTAAAACTATGAGGAGGAGGAATTTCTTCTCTGAGGGTTGTAAATCTGTGGAATTCTCTGCCCGGAGAGCTCTGGAGGCTGGGTCATTGAATATATTTAAGGCGGAGATAGACAGATTTTTGAGCGATAAGGGAATAAGAGGTTATGGGGAGCGGGCAGGGAAGTGGAGCTGAGCCCATGATCAGATCAGCCATGATCTTATTGAATGGCGGAGCAGGCTCGAGGGACCGTATGACCGACTCCTGTTCCTATTTCTTGTGTTCTTATGAATCCCCCCCACCGAGCTCAGTGCCCACACCGGGAATACCTACCCGCCCACCCCCACCGAGCTCAGTGCCCAACCGGGAATACCTACCCGCCCACCCCCACCGAGCTCAGTGCCCACACCGGGAATACCTACCCGCCCACCCCCACCGAGCTCAGTGCCCACACCGGGAATACCTACCCGCCCACCCCCACCGAGCTCAGTGCCCAACCGGGAATACCTACCCGCCCACCCCCACCGAGCTCAGTGCCCACACCGGGAATACCTACCCGCCCACCCCCACCGAGCTCAGTGCCCACACCGGGAATACCTACCCGCCCACCCCCACCGAGCTCAGTGCCCACACCGGGAATACCTACCCGCCCACCCCCACCGAGCTCAGTGCCCAACCGGGAATACCTACCCGCCCACCCCCACCGAGCTCAGTGCCCAACCGGGAATACCTACCCGCCCACCCCCACCGAGCTCAGTGCCCAACCGGGAATACCTACCCGCCCACCCCCACCGAGCTCAGTGCCCAACCGGGAATACCTACCCGCCCACCCCCACCGAGCTCAGTGCCCAACCGGGAATACCTACCCGCCCACCCCCACCGAGCTCAGTGCCCAACCGGGAATACCTACCCGCCCACCCCCACCGAGCTCAGTGCCCAACCGGGAATACCTACCCGCCCCCCCCACCGAGAATCCCCCCCACCAAGCTCAGTGCCCACACCGGGAATCCCCCCAGCCCCCCCCCCCCACCGAGCTCAGTGCCCAACCGGGAATACCTACCCGCCCCCCCACCGAGAATCCCCCCCACCAAGCTCAGTGCCCACACCGGGAATCCCCCCAGCCCACCCCCCCCCACCGAGCTCAGTGCCCAACCGGGAATACCTACCCGCCCACCCCCACCGAGCTCAGTGCCCAACCGGGAATACCTACCCGCCCACCCCCCCACCGAGCTCAGTGCCCACACCGGGAATACCCATCCCCCCAGCTCAGTGCCCACACCGGAATACCTACCCGCCCCCGCCCCGAGCTCAGTGCCCAACCGGAAATTCCCCCCCCCTCCCCCTAGCTCAGTGTCCACACCGGGAATACCCACCGCCCCCGCCGGGAATCCCCCCCACCGAGCTCAGTGCCCACACCGGGAATCCCCCCCGCCCCCACCCCCCCCACCGAGCTCAGTGCCCACACCGGGAATACCCATCCCCCCTCCCCCCAGCTCAGTGCCCACACCAGGAATACCCCCCCACCCTCCCCGAGCTCAGTGCCCACACCGGGAATACCCATTCCCCCCTCCCCCCAGCTCAGTGCCCACACCAGGAATACCCCCCCACCCTCCCCGAGCTCAGTGCCCACACGGAGAATTCCCCCCCCCCTCCCTGTAGCAGAGACCAACAGCCGATCTGAGCCTATGCGGATGGTCAGGGACGGTGAGTGCTACGGACAATTTCAAAGTGAGCAGCAAACCTCAGATTAAGATACAAATTAAATTAAATATGCAATCCTCACTCCATGTGGAAAAGGGGAGCCAACTGCACAGTGTGTGTGAAACATTTGGGAATAAACACCGTCAAACATTGCCTGTACAGCCTGGCATTACTAAAGTCAAAAATCAGAAAACTATGAAATTAATCCTGAAAAGCTGAACCAGAGGCTTGTAATTCACTGCTATAATTATTTAAAAAATGTTAATTTGGTAATTTCTATTATAATAAAAAGATAACAGCCTTGAGTGGTGGCACAGCACTAATTAATTCAACTTACAGCAGTAGAAACCCCTTAACCCACCCTTAATCCCTGTGAGCCCATGGATTACATCCTCCAATTACCCTGAACCATTCCATACAATCCACTCCTTGAATACTTGCAACTGTACATTCTATGAATTTAGCTGAAGACAGCATACACAGCTTAACCAGTTAGTCTGTTCTCTGCTTAATTCACAGATTGTCAGATACAATCAGGACATTCAGTTTCTTAAACGATAAGGGGTTATGGGGAGCGGGCAGGGAAGTGGACCCGAGTCCATGATCGGATCAGCCATGATCGTATTAAATGGCGGAGCAGGCTCGAGGGGCAGTATGGCCTACTCCTGCTTCTATTTCTTATCTTACTTATTGCTGTGTGTAGTGGGCAGGTAGGTGCATGGCACACTGGTATGATCAACGCACTACGTCATGAATTTTGCAGTACATCCATGATTCTCCACATTAAACTCCCAAACTCAGTCAGAGCAAAACACTGAGCAAAGAATCTTTGCTTGCCCACAATGAGCTGGGATGAAAGGGGTCAATCTGGGGTCCTCTTATGCACCAATTAGTGTGGTGTAAGAACAAGTTGCAAAATTGTGACATTAAATAAGCAGTATAAAGTGTTCAGAGTGACTGGGGACAGCACTGACATTAGATTTAGTGAGTTATCCATTTGGAAACTGCATGCACAAAGATTGTTAATTCACTTCCAGACATGTCTGCTTACCCTCCGTATGCCGGGATGGCGGTGGGGGGTGCTGCTGCACGGAATGCGCTGTACACTGCACGGCCTCGTCCTCTCAGGGCACCTCTCAGCGCAGCTGCTGTGGTAGCTGCTTGATATGGGAAACCAGGAACTGAGGATTCGGGGAATGGAGGAGAGCAAATTAGGACACTGTTGTAAACACAAGCTCAAAATAACTAAAGAAAAACAATCTTTCCATGAAAGACAACGGCGGTTGTGACAATCAATCTAAACCCAGTCGCAGCATGCCAATATAAATGCACCAACAACCATGCAGGCGTACTATGAACTGAAAGGCCTTTGTATTCCTAAATTTAGCATTGGAAGGCTCACCTATGCAATGCAAAGAATGTGTGTGTTATTTTGTCTGCAGTATACTAACATCGTCTTGGTGTAAAATACACCAGAAAGTTTGAGAGAATAAGCTACTAAACATACACACGCAGGAATGATGGTTTCTAAATTAAGAAAAAGTGGGACTGGATGGTGCAATGCATTCGGCACTGCTCCTTCACCTGTAGGACCCTGGTTCGAAATCCAGCTCGGATTCATAGGATGAAAGTCTCGGTTTGATGCATGTCAGGGTTCAGTGTGAAATGGAAAGTCTCAATCCAGTGTACAACAGCAAGCATGTATAGTGATGCCCCTAACAGAGGAATTTTCCAGCTTTTTTCCCCTTAAATTGCCCCATGGGTATTTCCTCTGGTTTTTAGACTCTCCCAGGAGATTGCGGCTTGTTGAGGAGGAGCGGGGAGAGGGAGGAGGAGCGGGGAGTGGGAGGGGGAGGGGGGCGCGGGGCAGAAAGACAACAGTGGTGATGGTGTGTACAAGTTATCCTCTGATAATATAGGGCAGGCTTGACAGACCAACTGGTCATCTTTTTTATGTTCGTAATCTCTTTGTTCCATTTGACACACCAGCCTTCAATGTTACGCTGATGCAGTAGGGGTCAGTGTTGTGAGACGGGGAACGATACAGGGAGGTTTAATCTGCATATAGTCCTGCTGTACTTCACAGTGCAACCACCTACAATATGATGGCACGCACATAGAAGGCCTTTCAATCAAGACTCACTCATTCTTGACAATAAATTTGAATAAAATATGCAATTGAGTGGTTCTCAAGCTGAGCCAGCAAAACACTCTTGGTGAAGCCAGAACTGAGCCAGAGGGGATGGAACACAGAGTGAGGAACCAGAATGAGCAGAACGCAACAGCAGCAAATCACAGTGCAAAACATTCAACCCAACATTTTTGATGTCACAAACTGCAAGAGCAAAGTGCAAACGTTTTATGAAGAGTTGGGTGGGGATTATATTAGGGCCTCATAAACCCTGTTCATTTTCTATAATAGTTTATGTACTGTAGTTTATTTAAATAGAACATTTGTTTTCAACTGGCCTTACCATTGTGTGTTGGGCTGAGTGCTGTCGAGGCAACGGGATGTAGGTGGAAGGGTAAAGATGATAGTGATGCAGGACCTGAAAGCATATGGCATCACATGACCAGTGTTAAAACCTTATTTTGCTCGGCAGTGTCTTACTGGTAAATACGTTTACACTTTGTATTAGACTGTGATTTTGTACATAAAACCCATATTCACTGTACTACATATTCCCCCATAAAACAATCATAATAGATCATAGACAGTTCTAATGGATTATTCAGATTATCTCCAATTCCAACGGATTATTCTAATTTTGTTTACTCTTTTCATCTGAATGCTGATGGCATTTTCTCCTTTTAAAAAGGTTAATTCTGTATATTTCCTCTTGAGATGGAGAACTGGGCAGTCTTTACTGGATCAAAAATCCTTCTCAAAGAACCAAGTAGCAGCACACGGAAGAACCCCCCCCAATGATCATCCGATTTCAGCAGCTGACAGGATGTGCCATCGATCCCACCCACGCTCAAGGGCTCCCAATGACTCAGTAACAAAAGGCAGTGTGCATTATTATGGGCCTTGCAGCCTAGCAGGTCGCAGCCTGTGCTCAGTGAGCTGATGGTAGCACCCTGGCCCAGGGAGGTGGAAGTCTGCCATAGTTCCGCTTCCGATAAGATTAAAATTACCGCTAAACACCCCACTGAATCTATTTCTCAGTGCCAAATTTATACATATTTTCCGAACAAGTTTCATTGGAATCACCTAAAACATATAGAAACTTTGAGATAGTTTAATCAGAGGTGAGATTGTATTTCTTTAAAGCAGTACAATATATAACTGAAAGGTGATGAAACAGTTACCTGCATAAAATTCAGGGCTGTAGACAGCACCAACCACAGGGCTCAGCTTCCAGCCTGAAAATGGAAGACAAATCCAACTAAAATGGAGGCAACATCAACCCGCAATTGGAAACAACATAACACACAGAGTAGCTAACAAGTGATCAGCAATAAACAGACAGAATATCTGCAGATGCTAGTTTTTATAGTGACTCCAATCTGGTGTATTAATCTGTGCTGTAGAGCTCCCCATGGCACAGCAATTTTATCCAATGAGCCAGAAAGACCAGGAAGATGCAGGTTAATGTGCCGAGGCTCTCGGAGGATCAACTGTCCTCAGAAAAAACATCTCGAGCTGGAAGTGAATACTGCACGAGGCCAAGAGCCAGACTTCTTACACTCACCACAAGGGCTCAGCACAAACACAAGCTACTGGGCCAAGTACTGGAGGGAAATTGGAGCCACTTGGCGAGGTACCGGTGGTAACTGGTACCACTTGCCACAGCTCCAGAAGGGGACTGGCACCTGTGGAACTGTACTTCAGTAAAGAGGTAATACCATCAGGATAGGAAGGCAGAGAGCAGATTGGCAGAAAAATAAACCTGAGCTGCATTAGTAAATCACCATGAACTTCAACTCAATGCAGACACTGCAGGACACTGCAGACAGAGATGGTTGCCATGACTTCCAAAGTACTGCTTGAAAAAATATTTTCAATAAATATAAGGCAAAGCCCTTATAGTGCCTTTAAAGTAGAAAATTGCCCCAAAGTGCTTCAAACAGGCACATTAAAAACAAGATACTAAGAGTGGTGATCAAAAACTTGCTCAGAGGCACATTTGAGGAAGGGTCTTCAATGAGGAGAAGGAGCTGGGAAGGTGGAGAAGATTAGGGAGGGAATTCCAGAGTGTGGCACCTATGCAGCTAAAGGTGGAATGTGCCTGCATGTAAGGGAAGGGCATGACCAGACTAGATACTCTTCCCGCTCAAATAGATTGGCTCGGCTTCTATTTGAAGATAGCCACTTGGGAGTAGAACCAAATTGCTAGAGTCACTTATGGAACACTTATGCCAGTCTCGGCCTATACTGTCTAAACCCTTAGTTTAATAGCTATCAGATATTTCAAAACTTATTCCATCTTGCAGTTGGACATCATAATAGTAACTTAAAGTTCTAACCCAAACTCCTCTGATGGTTCAGCTGGTTAAAGCAATGGCTAGCTGAACCACACAGGCCATGTGTGTCCCAGCTTCAATCACTGGTCTGTACTGTCAGCTGATCTCTAGCATGGGAGCAATGGTCAGGAGCTGCCAGTGGCCTCAGTGCCCCCTGTGGGAAGCCAGCCAGGATTTATGTTGCTGATCACCACCCAGCAATCTTTCCTGGGTTATCTGTGTGGGCATTGAGGGAATGTGGGATTGAGCTCAGCTGTGATGTGCCCTATAAAAACATTCACCATCTGGGCTCTCACGTTCAGAATGGATACTTGGAGGGTGCCTGGTCCCCGTGGAACCTGAAACCCACCATGGAGTTGACATGATCAGGCAATGGGGAGAAAATTGGAAGCGGGGAAAAGGAGGTTTAAAATAAAAAGGAAAAGGAATTTAACCCAGAACCTAATATTAAGCCTGTACTAAAAATGTATGCGTCAGCCAAAGCTGGATGTAAAGCAGTCTG
The DNA here is from genome assembly GCF_044704955.1 of Pristiophorus japonicus. Lineage (NCBI taxonomy): Eukaryota > Metazoa > Chordata > Chondrichthyes > Pristiophoridae > Pristiophorus > Pristiophorus japonicus. The sequence continues at coordinate 99,532,989 of NC_091995.1, forward strand.
CTGGGCCTTAGTACTGTGCAATCTCGCGAATTATGCTACTGGGCCCACCTAGACAATTTTAGTAAGCTATTCCATCTGTCAGTGATGTGTGAATCATCACTTAACTCATTACTCTGCACCTTCAAAAATAAGCTCTCCATACTCTTGCTGCATTCATTATGTTCTGAACTGGTCAGTCCTGTGGCTTTATTTTTTTTTTAAATCCATGTGTGCAAGTGAGCTCATTTCACTTTTGTGCACATGTGAGCACGACTGATCTACATGTACACAATGGAGAGTGGCACTTCTCCACGTTTGCACAACAGTGAGTGGGCGTGCTCATATTTGTGTTGGCATGGGTATCTGCACACACAGTTCTTTTCTCTAAAATCCCGCTCCCACGCAGTTAAGAGATTTGGCCAGACCAATTGAAGAATATGGTTATGCAGTCACATTAAGACTGTGCTAATGCCACTCTTCGATCATGAGAGGTACATGCGATTAGCCCCAGAGTGACAAGTCACTGACTCTCTCCTGCCTCTGGAGGACCATCCATCTGGCAACTCTCCACTGCACAGCTGTGATCAAACTCTCTCACTATGCACAACTGTGGCTACAAATCTACATTCCAGCACTCGGAATATTCCAAACATTTATTACCCTGTGAGTAATATAGAAATCTCTCTCTTTAAACTTTCCATTAATTTCAAGTGATGCTCTCTGGTCCCATGAGCTGTGCTTACTTCAATATTCCAGCTGTAAGTGGTCAATATGTACACACGTAATCAGGTCCCATTTAACCAGCTTCTCTCTCGACTGCAAAGCCTCAGCTTCTCTAATCTTTCCTCACGGCTCACTCCCTTCACATGTGGGATCAGTCTTTGCACCCTCTCTGATGAATGGTTCTCCTTTTTATAGTGTAACCACAATTGAACAATCTGTCCCAAATGGGGGGAGTCTCAGCAAAGCTCGAACTTTTGTTGGCTTATATCCACTCGATTGACTTTTTAAACTGCTACATCACAAATGATGATTGGAATCATCATTCAGAGTAAATTACATTCAAGACATGTATTTAAGATTACTCTTTTCTCTCCCGTTCCCCAAATGCATACATTTTGTTATCATTGCCAGTTACTCTGCTGCACATTGAAAGAAAAATGGAGCAGTTTGGACTGTGGTCATTTCAATGCTCTTCGAGTTTCTGTCCCTGGAAACACAGTGCTGAATAATCCAGTTATAAAACTGAGCTATTTTCTTTTCATAAGCTTTTTGCCTGAAGGTACGAATGGATGCAGAGATTAGGTTCCGAGTGGTGGCAGCTTCCAGACACCTCCCCAAAATGGCCATTCTTCATACACAAGCTTCAAATGAAACACTGCCGAGTTATTTCTCCATCACAGTCAAACCCAACCTTGTGAACAACAGCCTCTAATCAAAGCAGTCAATGAGAAGAGGCCAGTCAATCAATGTTTGCCCCTCCAGTACTCTAACTCTCCTAGCCTAGCGTCTAACTTCTCCAATATCTTTCTTTCCCTTGACTACCTTACTTGGCAGTTTATTCCAAACAATCATCTTCATAAATCCAAACAGATGCACAAGCACCCACTTGCCAGTAGAGGTCACTGGATAGAGATCTTGAGCAAGATCATTCATCAATTTTCTTATTCCAAGGCCAGAGAAACAGGAGCCATTACTTCCCACTGCCATACTAGGTGGAATCAGCTAACTCAATGCAGGCCAGTTAATTTGGGGCTGTCCTAATCTGTAGAATGCTGTACCACACCAGTATGGAGTATTGTAAGCATTAAGATTATGCATCAAGGAACTTTGACATATCCATTTAATTACTCAAGTGCTTGCAAAAACCTAAATCTGTCGGCAAACAAAGCTTTGCTGCTTTGAGAATCTAGTGTTCATGCGGAAACACTACCCGCACGCTGAGGACTTGAAGCAATGTCACACAACTTGCACAAAAGCTTCTCTAACCTCGTACCTGCTGAATCCTTGAAATACTTACCGTTTGCATAAGGGCTGACCATCTTCTTGTTAGTCATCACACGAGCTGTGGCATTGTTTACCTGAGGTGCACAGATCGACACAGAACCAGGACGTTAGACAAGGCAAAGGTCACTGGGTTTAAAATACAGAACATGCAAGGCTAACAAAACAAATTTACTCTAATTATGATGGCCATAACATTACGTTTGAATTAGAAGGAAAATTTACAAATTACTTTTTAAACTCAATATACCCTTTAACATTTATTAATGATTTGTAAAATATCTTGAAATATTTTCAACAAGGACACTCAAATGTAAACCACTGTTTCTCAGGCAAACTTTTTCAGTTATCCCTATAATATTCAAACAATTGAATTCACACAGATACAATTAATAAAGCCATCATACAATTTGTTTGCTGGGAGTTTGAGGGAGACCAGTAGCTGTCTGCGCACTGGGACAAGGGAGTGATTAAGAAATTAGGTACTTTATTTACTCAGAATGGCAAGGTGATTGGAGATACTATTGGTCTTATTGGGTGGAGCTAGTCAAGAGTATACATCTCCCCTCAGGAGGAGCTGAGTTTGTGCCAAGTGGGCCTCTAGAAACAAACTGTAGGACAGTTTGTGATCTGTTCTAGTCGACGATGCACATTCACAATAGGATACACAACTGCTCAATAAAAAGGTCAAACACACAAAACAGTTGTGTTTGGAAATGTAGTGAACAGTGAGGAGGATAGGTATGGACTTCAGGAGGATATGGACAGACTGGTGAAATGAGCAGATAAGTGGCAGATGGAATATAATGCAGAGGAGTGTGGAGTGATGCATTTTGAGTGGATAGAAGAGGCAATATAAACTAACTGATACAATTTTAAAGGACGTGCACGTATACAAGTCTTTGAAGGTGGAGGATAAGTTGAGAAGGCTCTTAAAGTATACAGATCCCTGAATTCCTAAACAGAGGCAGAGTGTGCAAATACAAGGAAGTTGTACATCAATGGTTGGGCCTCAGCTGGAGTAGTGTGTCCAATTCTGGGCACCACATTTTATGAAGGATGTCAAGGCCATGGAGAGGGTGCAGAGGGTACAATGGTACCAGAGTTGTGGGACTTCAGTTACATGGAGAGACTGGAAAAGCTGGGGTTGTTCTCCTTAGAGCAGAGAAGGTTAAGGGGAAGTTTAATAGAGGTGTTCAAAATGATATGGGGTTTTGAGTAGAAAGAAATGGTTTCCACTGGCAGGAGGGCAGAGAGTTAAGATAACTGGCCAAAGAACCAGAGGGGGGACGAGGAGCAGTTTTTTAATGCAGCGAGTTGCTGTGATTGGGAACGCGATGCCTGAAAGGGCGGTTGGAGCAGATTCAATAGTGACTTTCAAAAGGGAATTGGATATTTTCTTGAAAAGGAAATATTTACAGAGCAATGGGGAAAGAGCAGGGTAGGACTAATTGATAGTTCCTTCAAAGAGCCGGGTACTGGCATGATGGTCCAAATGGCCTCCTCTGTGCTGCAAGATTCTGAGAGATTCACATTAACCCCTGGAGAGTTGGAGTGAGTGTGCTCGCGAAGTCACTGAGGACTCTGTTCCATTTTTATTTACTGCTCGAAAAATTTTACTCTCAATATTCACCACAGGGCATGTGCTGACTCCTTTAAGCCTTCTTGCACACAGGACAACGTATACAGTGCCTTCTCGGTTGCACAAAGACAGCAATCAGAGACAGGAAATCCTTCACAACAGGCCATGAACTCGGGTCTCAGTGATGAGTTCAATGCGTCAGAGTTGTAGTCATCAGTGCTTCGATGACAGTGTCGGGAGTTAAACACAGCATCAATTGAAAGCTGCATTTATTCCAGTAGGTCCTGATTCCATCCATGTTTGGTCATTTTTAGCTATGCAAAGGAACTGAAATGATTTCTATTGAATGCAGGTTAGTAAAATGGGCTGAAGCAGAGTGATATTTTAACAAGGTGTTGTTCTGCTCAGCTATTAAACGAGACTTACTCTGAAAAAGTTAAAACCATTCTTTCAATAAACTAGAATCCGGGAAGTGGTGAGCGGTGGGGGGAAAACGAACCTACATCTTGGTAGAACTTTGCCATGTTTCCCAGGTCTGGTTAGGACTGAGATCATTACTCTTTTACCTTAAATGAATTGCACAGAATTATACACATTTCCGAGGGGACAGTGTACTACAAAGATTAATTGTCGACTTGAGTGTGACTATCAGGAGGGGGAGAATCGGCCAATATTCCCCTGCTACTGCTGTCCAGTGACCTTTACTAGCAGTACATACATATGGATGTCAGGTGAGGGAAAGATCAGCCTGAGCAGCTGGGATGCCCCTTCACGAATGAACAGCCCCATGACACTCGCTAACTAGCTTCACAAATGAACAGTGCCACTTTGGTGAGGTACGAGAGGGCTGCTGGTGGTGGCTATGGAACCTTAAGCCAGCTTGAATCAGCACCTGCAGGAGAGGATTAAAAAATAAATCAGACAATGGAATGCCTTCTAATTTAAGGAATACCTTCAAAAAAAAAGAGGAAAGCTGGTGTCATTTCTAAAAATGTTTCCCCATGTTTTTAACTTGGAATAATTATGGGGCCTTGAATTTTCAATCAGCGGTTTCCTGCAGGGAAGAGCAACAATCCGCAAATAAATTTCCTGCATACCTGGCAGCCTGGAGATTGGCAGTCCTGGAGCTCTCGGGTTACCCGCAGGTAGAGGCCCACATATCTCAGGGGCACAGGCTGTTCACCAGCGCTCCTGGGATCACATGGGCCGGCCCAACAAATGACAGAAGGGAATAGCCCCAAAAATACCTCTACACTTCAAATAAATGTTAAAAACCCAGCACACATAAAATTAATTAAACTGGCATTCAAATAAATATTTAAAACAAAATTAATTTTTTGAAAAATAAATTTACATATTTTAATGGGGCTAAAAATAAACTCTCAGGTTTTTAAATGTATAAATTATTGCTAAAATTTTATTTTTCTGTTTTTAAAAAAAAACTCCCACGCTGGTAAAAGCAAACCTTATGTCTGCTTTTACCAGGCGTAAGAATTTCACGGGAAATAGCCGGACTTTGCACCAGCGGATGCGCTTTTCCCAGGGATTCATACGATTGCAAGCACATGCCTAAACCTGGAACTTGCGCGGCCCTTACGGGCGTGTGCACACCTCGAAGGCACCGGCAGGGGCCGCAAATTACCGCCCATGGCGTTAAAAGAAAAAGCAGCAGTTTAATTTTTATTAAGTTACTGTAAATGGGTAGTCTTTGAGCAGGGACTCTGTCAGAAACAATGGACTCCATCAGAACACTCCGCAAAACACACTCATCAGTCAAAGATCTACACACTATTATTAGCCTGAGAAGCACTAGGTTTACCTTTGTTTGGCCACAGACAAACGGATCTTAAAACCATGGAACAAAACAATGAAACAAGGAGCATGCCAAAAAAAACCTTAAAAATTAAAAATAAAAGATAGTAGTGAAGGGTTTTAAACATTAGGTGAGGGGCAAAAGTCAGTTTTCCAGCAGTGTGCAACATGAGCACCGAGAAGGGCCAAGAACCATTGAAGAAGCCACACATTGAGCCAATAGGAAAGGAGGCACAATCCCAGAGAAACAGAGTAACCATTCACAGGCGTGACATACAAGGAAAGGGGGAGAGGGGGAACAAGGACAAACAAACACAAAGAAAGGGTGCATTAATCAGCAAAACCGTAGTTAAAACTCTGAGTAAGATGTGTAGGAGTCACCATCAATCAACTACTAAATATAGCTCAGGCTGCTTAAAAAATAAATAAAAATGTACAATCCAGTACAGGCGGCACCAAAAAACAGCATTGGAAAGGGGGAAAACGACAAGTCAAGTCACATTCGTAGCGTTAAACGTGAAATGGCAGATGGGTTTCCTTTTTGTTTTGTGTTCGTTTGTTTTGTTTTCCTTTTTTTGATTCACTTACCCCCTTGCGTACCATCGCCAGCATGTATAGTTACCATGGTTACTGTGACTCAAGTGAAGGGCCCTAAACGCTACACCATCGAGGAGGGAAATATATAAAAAAAAGCAAAATATGCAAACATCTTACTCAAAAGGCTTTAAATGATTCATAAAGACCAGTCTGCATACAAGGCAGAGCTGAGGAGTAAATCCCAGACCTGAAGTTCATTTGGAATTAAGAAAATTCTATCCAAAATCACAAAACATTAACAAGGTTTCAGACCCTCTTTGGACAAGCATACTCGAAGTTTTTTGCAGATTTAATTGGTTCGCAATAGACCCCAGGCCCAGGAGACAATAGCTGGACTTTTACACAAGTTTTTTTTTAAATGGGAGGGGAGGGATACAGGTCAAAGTTACTTTTTTTGGGGAATTATTCACCTTTTAATAATTTGTGATATAGGTAATTTAGTGATGAATGTTTCAAGTAGTTTTGACCACTGCTCTGTGGCCATCTGCACCGTTTGCAAAGGCAGTCCAAAGAAGCTCGACAGAACCTCTTGTTTACAAAAGGAGAGGCTAGCTCCACTGATGGATTCACCCCTCAGCACTGCATTGAAGAAAACTGACTCATTTCTTTTTGTGTTTCGGTAGTTTTACCTCAGAAAACAAGGGGAACCTACTTGCACCCTGCTTTGAAAGACATAGAGGTAAAACTGGACATTCTCATTGCAAAAACAAAACAGAAAAGGAGTCTTGCACAACAGAGGCCAAATAAAACAACACAAACATAATTCTGGTCAGCAAGGCTGGAGGAATTACTGTGTAAATTAAAGAGTGCAAGAAACAGATTGGGGGTAAGGGGGGAGTTAGAAAAATGACGCACATAAGATGACCATCGAACAACCAGTGTATAAAATAAAAGGTGAGGCAAGACATTTAAAATAAATGTATAGAAGGAAACAATTTTTTTAAGACATGCACCTCTATTTTACGGCCCTCAACCACCGTGCCGTGTAATTTCTCCCTCGCCCTGTCGGCATCAGCACTAGATTCGAAAGTTACGAACCCGAATCCCTGCATGCGGCGGGAGAAGGGGGGAGAACAACATGCACATCATTATAAATAGAACAAGTACATGACCACAATCAGCAATACTCTTCTCTCTCATCCTCATGCATGTTTCTTGGAAAATTAAAAAATTAAATAAAAAAGTAAGCGGCGAGGCCAAACAAAACTGTACTCATTACTTGGGCTGCTCATTAGTAGTGGGGAGTTTGGGGACAGCCTTTTTATGGGGTGGATGAAAGCAGCAAAGAGCAAGATATAGAACTACTGAAAGCATATCGAGGTCAGTACACTGCGGATTGTAATTCTTTAACGTGATCCTGTGCGTTTTCGATAGCGAACGTTTGTGTTCCTCAACGACTTCAGAAATTGCTCTACCACTGTTGGATCCCGAAGCACACATTTTACACAGCTAATGGAAACGCTAAAGGATATTTGTCCAGTTTGCTAAAGTAAGTAGTTGTGATCATCAGTTTATCAGATCTTGCTGGCTGTGGTCCTCAGAAACTGGACAAGTTCACTTAGCTGTTGTTGCCAGGTACATGAGACCACATAGGGCGAGCCAGAAGCACCACCGTGGCACTATGTAACTGTAGTTCATTTCAGGAGGAGCAACGGTAGGCAGCAACTGGCTTCTTTATTTGCAAGCTGCATTGGCTTGGTGGGGGTTGGGAACTCAGTCAGGGCTCCTGCTGCTGATGGTGATCCACTGACCTCTGCTGGAAAATCCAATAAATAAGAGGACTGCATCAGGCTCAGCTGTGACTTCCCAACAATTAGCTTGGCAACACTAAATGTCTAGCTCTCTTGGACAAGTACCAGAGAGTTGACAGAGCCTGTGGAACCACACAGCAGCAAGAATCAGCCCTTTAGGAAAGATGGGGAGAAAAACACAGCAAGTATTCTAAATAAACAAGAAATTTTTTTGTGAAAATGTAATTATAATAATGAAAGAAATCAAAATGGTTCATCAATAGTATCCATTTGATTTTGAAATGCAGGAAACCCAAGTGCAGATCCCCCTACCTTCCTGCTTAATGCCGTTCCCTATTTTCATGTCAGTCTTGATGCCTAGAAGACTGCTGTTAATTAAATTTAATGTGTGTGCGTGAGAGACAACTTTCAGCTGCCACAGAACAGACTGTGAAAGGAGCCACTGGAAAACTAGCTGACCACATCAAAGCTGGAACTTTGAGCTACGCAGAAAGAAATAAAACAACCCTGAAAGCCTCGACAGAACGAAACCTCGGGTTGTAAACATTCAGTGTATGGATCAAGTGTCTGATAATTAGTGACATTTTTCTTGCAAAGAAATGCAATTTCGATAGTGTGAAAGGGGCCACTATAGAGATAATGTTGCAGTCAGTCAGTGGAGAGAGGCTTTTGTACGTTTGCCAGCAAAGCCAAGAACTATCTAAGCTTCAACAATTTACCACAAACCCATGGACACGTGGAAGTTATTCCACCCAAACTATTCTAATAAACACAAGTCAACTAATACCACTCAACTCCTGGATTCTCTAAACCACAGCATATTTTAACAGGGAATTGCCCAATCACATGTAACTCTAAGCCTTGTAGGAGCTACACTGAAAGGAGTCCCTGTTTTGGGGAATGGGTGGCACAGTCAGAACACTGTCCTTTTCACCTCTGAAAACTGGGTTCAAGCCAGCTCAGACAGATGGCATGAAAGTCTCCTCTCACAGCTAGAACGGCCCCAAGAGAAATTACTTTTGGCAGCCTCAATCGAGCTCCTAATTGGCAGAAGTCGACAGTACAAATGAATGTAATTCGGCCCTAACTAGCAACCTTACTCAGCAAGTTCATGAGGATGGCGAATATCGGAAATGTCAATGTCACAATGAGCAGTACAGGCTGCTCTCATCATGCTGGATGTTGAAGCACGAGGAGCACTTCAAAAATACACGTTGGGGTTGAAGTGTACTGCTCAAACAGTATATAAGGAACTTTATTCTGCATCTAACCAGCACTGTGGCTGCGAGCATCCAATGCAACAAACATCAAGTGAAAAGAAAAGTGAATTTTCAATTTCCAAACAGGACCATTCCCGACCTTGATATGTTCAAATTCACCCAAAGATGATGAATTAAAACAACGGTCTCCCTTTAAACAGTACATAGAGACCTGGTTAATAATGTTTTCACGCAGGAATTAAAGGCAAGTGCGAAGCTACAGGTTTCCAATCGACGAGAGAATATTTTCTATGTATCTTAGTGCAGGTCCCATGTCAGTTTTCTAGAGTGATAGCGACACACACTATCACACATCATAGAAACATAGAAAATAGGTGCAGGAGTAGGCCATTCGGTCCTTCAAGCCTGCACCGCCATTCAATAAGATCATGGCTGATCATTCCTTCAGTACCCCTTTCCTGCTTTCTCTCCATACCCCTTGATCCCCTTAGCCATAAGGGCCACATCTAACTACCTCTTGAATATGTCCAATGAACTGGCATCAACAACTCTCTGCGGCAGGGAAATCCACAGGTTAACAACTCTCTAAGTGAAGAAGTTTCTCCTCACCTCAGTCCTAAATGGCCTACCCCTTATCCTAAGGCTATGACTCCTGGTCCTGGAGTTCCCCAACATCGGGAACATTCTTCCCGCATCTAACCTGTCTAGTTCCGTCAGAATCTTTATATGTTTCTATGAGATCCCCTCTCATCCTTCTAAACTCCAGTGAATAAAGGCCCAGTTGATCCAGTCTCTCCTCATATGACAGTCCAGCCATCCCTGGAATCAGTCTGGTGAACCTTCGCTGCACTCCCTCAATAGCAAGAACGTCCTTCCTCAGATTAGGAGACCAAAACTGAACACAATATTCCAGGTGAGGCTTCACGAAGGCCCTGTACAACTTCAGTAAGACCTCCTTGCTCCTATACTCAAATCCCCTAGCTATGAAGGCCAACATACCATTTGCCTTCTTTATCGCCTGCTGTACCTGCATGCCCACTTTCAGTGACTGATGTACCATGACACCCAGGTCTCGTTGCACCTCCCCTTTTCCTAATCTGCCGCCATTCAGATAATATTCTGCCTTCGTGTTTTTGCCCCCAAACTGGATAACCTCACATTTATCCACATTATACTGCATCTGCCATGCATTTGCCCACTCACCTAACCTATCCATGTCACCCTGCAGCCTCTTAGCATCCTCCTCACAGCTCACACCGCCACCCAGCTTAGTGCCACCTACAAACTTGGAGATATTACACTCAATTCCTTCGTCCAAATCGCAGTCTTCAAGAAGTGAGTATTTAGATTTTTTTAAATCTAGAATTTAAAAATGAAGCTCAATTCACAAATAATTTTGTTGTAAAAGTACAATTCATAGTAAAAGTTAACTTGTACTTTGTCATAGCTACCTACTTATCATGCACTGTGCAGTCTCCATTACTGCTGGTACCCAATGATCCAACAGTTCTACAGCCTTGGTTTTTCTGTGGCCAAGTGCATTAACGGGCCCATTAATCAGTCACAAGGAAGGCGCACCACAATTTGTGCTTCCCCCGACAGCAGCTCCAGAGACCTCAGTTCACCCTCTTTACACTGATGGTATGCTGGTGGTGGCAGGGGCATTGGGCACTTACAGCACTGATGCAAAGAGGGCCTTGCTGGACACCATGATAGAACTGCCCAAATACAAGGTGGAAAATTATTCTCAACCCCAATAACTGACCATGTTCTGTTCATATATCAAAAGTAAACCTCTGGTGACGAAAGTGATTTGATCAGAAATGATCTTAAATTAGCAGAGACAGCAGTAGGGACTGGGAGGGGAAATAAAAGTCAGGGCTCCGACTGTGAAGTGTACATAAGTGAACGGGTGATTACACTTATTAAACCATTTTCCTGTTAGAGTAGTATTTATATAACATTAACAGAGCATGATTATTGAAATCAATTGCAGACAGTACAATGTCATGACAATACTGTGATAATAGTTTCAAAAAATGTAGCTGGGATGGCCTGTTAGGGGAAAACAGGTCAGGATTTGGTAATAAGTCTGACATTGACGCCAAATAAGAAAATGTAAATCTTTAAATTAAAATGTAAATGATTATTTGTAATACTACATCCTATCCTGAACAAAGTCAGTCACCCCTAACCTGCTCGCCTTCATTGGCCCCTCACCCTTTAGATCAGCCATTTCAAAATCCTCATCCTTGACTTCAAAATCCTCCAATCTGGCTCCTTCCTTATCTCTGCAATTTCCTGCTGCCCTACATTTCTGAACATACTGCCTGCCCTTCCAACTCCAGTCCAATAAATGCTGTCTCCTGGTTCTTACCTTCCCTTCTCTAAACTGCTTTGGCATGCTACATCTCTCACCTTAAAAAGCCCCAAAACGACTTCAACAGTGCTGCCATCTGCTTTCTTCAACCTCCCACCGACTCAGGTCTGATCCCCATTGTCAAGTACTTTGGAAAATATTGCTGCATTAGAGATGCTATATGTCAACTACCGAGTACTGACTATCAGAATGGCTCAATGACAGCACGCCTGCCTCGGAGTCAGAATGGCATTAGTTCAAGTCCTGCTCCAAGACTTGATCACAATCTAGGCTGGTTTCAGTGCAGTCCTGGGAGTGGTGCATTATCAGAGGTGTTGTCGTTCAAGTGAGCCCTGTTCAGGTGGATGGAAAAGATTCCATGGCATTATTTCCTCAAAGAACACTGCCAAGAGAGATAAACTAGTCTTTTATCTCATTGCTGTTTGTTGGACCTTGATGTGCACAAACTGACTGCCAAGTTTGCCTACATAACAACAGTGACTCTACTTCAAAATAGTTCACTGGCTGTGAAGCACTTTGAGATGCCCCGAGGATGGAAAAGACACAAAGGAAATGTAAGTTCTTCCTTGCTTCAATAAATGTCGTGCTGTATTACGGAATAATCATGAAGCAGGAGACAACATCTTCAGGGAGTGAGAGAACCAGAGGGGAAAATAACCGGTCTTGAAAGAACAGGACATAAAAGTTCTTGAAATTCAGGAAATCTTAAACATTGGCTAATGATGTCATATTCCTACGATGAGGACTCCCTCCCCCGCTCTGACACCAACAAACAGGAAACAATCCCCGCCCGCATTAACAGCTCTTAGAAAACCCCATGTTGTACAGATGACAGAAATTCAACCAATTCAGTTCTAACTATCCCAAAAATCATCTCTTCTCAATTTAGCATCTGACACACACACAGGTTTGACTTAGCCAGCTTTGGACATGAGGTGGACTTTGAAGCCCTTGGCACTTTAGCAGCAACTAACTAATAATTTAATATAGGTGAGTTTTATTTTTTTTGGAGTTGGGGCCTACATGGAGAGGTGGTGAACAATTGTAGGAAGGGGTGACGGAGGTAGCCCAAGTAACTCGCCGTTTTAATCTGGCCTCAGAACTGCAATAAATACAAGCAACAGATGAGCAGTGTCAAAAAGTAGATCAACCCCTGCAGAAGAATGATAAATAAACGTTACTAGATACAAATATAAAAAACGAGAAATCAAAAAAAGGCAATACTCCTATATGTGTTCATAGACAGAAAACACAATTTAACCCATAAGAATACATGCACTATATCCCAATATACCACAGTGCACATAATAACACAGTTTCAGCAGCAAAAAACAATCATGCTTGAAGTGATTGGTCGAGGGTAGTTGTTTTCATGCTGCGTTAGAGGATCTACAACCTTATTCATCATCTGTAAATGACGCAAAGCCGTTTGCAAGAATCAGTTCCCCTGAACTCAGGCCCACAGATGATGCTACAAAATCTTTGCTCCAATAACTACATACCATTTTATGGAGTCTGCTATGAGCTAGTTATCAAGGCATAGCATTATCCAATTTGGAATGGCTGGGCTCCATTTGAACTTTTCCCTCTATTCTTGTCCCACAGAGCTGTGGGGCCAATCAGCAGACCAGACACCAGCCAGAGAAAGCCAACCACCAACAGGAGCAAAGACTACAAGGTACTTCACATCACCCCATTCACCTGGCACAGCACTCGAATGAAACAGACCCACCCAGTCAAGAGAGCAAAGAAATGGACTAATTCAATCCTGGATTAGCTAGTTTCATTGTTTTATAGTCTGACTGATAGAGATAACTCGCATTTCTTCTCATGATAGCTACTCTTATCGTGACTAACTGAATAAAACTGGGTAAAACTGAATAAAACTGCTCATTTTAGCATTCTTTCTCGACTGTCCTGCACATTTATAAACTTCCATTGAAAAAAAATTGAAAGGGCTGTGATTTTGTGAGAAACAAATTACAAACAGCAGGAGCGAAGGATTTGTCTTTGATTATTGGAGCAGTTAATCTGGAGGTCCCTATTTGCATTACAAGCATTAAACAGATATGTAGCTCTGCTGAAATTATTAGCTATTTCAGCAATTGTCTAAGGTTTTCCTCGACATATTAATATGGGAGAACTTCAGCATTGTGAAGTATCCTATCATTTATCTACCAGTTTTTTTCTAAATTACCTTCCCCAAATTTCTTGTCTACAAGCGATGTCTATTGCTTGGGCATGGTTCCATAGGCACTGGCTGCCCTCCAATACCTCGGACAAATGACCATTCTTTGTGCATGAGCCCAGGCAGTTAGTTTTGGCAGATTATTTGATCTCAGGAGCATTAGAGCCAAGTCCGATCCTGTCTTCACCAGATGCCCATACAGTGATCGCTGGATAGCAATCAGAAGCAGGAACCATGGGGAATTTTCCTCCCTCCATAACCTATGAGGCACTGAGACTGATGTTTACATCATAACTGCTGCCCTGGTTGAGATCGACTAACTCAGCACAGCCTGGCATTGGCACGGACCGTTTAGACTTTGTAGCAGTAACTTTATCTGATATCGTTGGCAGCTAGTGACTCATTTTTGAAAATTAATGCCACAGTTAACCTACAACCTGTAGGTACTTTGTTTCTCAAAAAAATTCTTTGCATAATCAAGGCAGGTGAAGGTTTGAACACCCGAGTCAAATAGTCTGCCAACACTTATTGTCTAGGCTCAAATAGCAATTAACGGCACTTAAATGAGCTACTGGAAGGTGTCTATGGAACCATAACTCAGCAAGGCATCAATAGCTTCATGAAAGGGGTAAAATAAATGAGCAAACATATATTCAGTATGAAAATGGACATTAATTTCCAACTTTTATTTAATACTTAGATCCCAGGTATTTTTAGTTTAAGTAGCTCACTGACCACTAGCTTAAATGTGTTGTCCATTCAAGTAATGATTGCACCCTGACTGAGGATCCCTGGACATTCTTGCAAGCCACTCCTCATCATCAATTCAGTTTGATTTCTCCCGATCAGAGCACTTTGGACGTGGTTAGCAGTGGTCACAGATACCATACCCAGCAAGCACACCAATGCATGGTGTGTCTCCATGAGCTGGATATCTGTGGCCAACTCCAAGGACCCATTGTACAGAATAGCAACTATGCAAAGACAGCTGTGAAATTCATGATTAAAAGCAAAAGGGGTGAGGACGAGAGGAATCTGGTCAAATTGGTCACCAGAAAAGTTTCTCAGTTTTAAGTATGTTGCTTCATTAGTTGTAAAATCAAAAGGAAAGGGATAAAAAAAACATGTTTTTCCTAACCCTTTTTAGCATGAAGTGGTTTTAGTGAGACAGTTAATGATATAAAACATCTGAATACTGTGTGGCGATTGGTCCCCTGTATTTCTGGAAAAACACAAACATAACCAATCAAATCACATTCCGACTCCATCTCTGCGAGCCATATCTCCCACCCACCATAAAGATAGAAACAGAAAAGATTAAACTTCAAAATATATTTTAAATCTATTTTGTTTTTAAAGAGGCAATGTCCCAATTTCCTGACCTGTACAGTCACTTACAATCAAATGTACTTTGTAGAAAACCAGAAAGGGGTAAGAATGTCCAGAGGGAGTATCGTTCATGTGAGATTTTCTGGCCTCAGAGTCCTGCTACTTCAAGTCTCCGTCCCGACTCAACGCTGACAGCGAGTAGTGTGATTTCTGGTGCTGCCCGGCTTCAAGTGGCTTCCAGGCTGGGTAGAACCACAGACCATTTTGCAATGAATGGGGCAGCTCTGTGATACCTGTGGCCCTCCCCGCACACAAGTCACAGAGATGCTGAAGAGAAAATGAGATCCCCAAAACGACAGGTGTCCATAGCTAGAAAAATTTTCAACTCCCTTAAACTTACCCTCTACTTTGAAACTCTCAATCTGGTTTCTGCAAGCTAATCATCCACTTCAACCCACCAGTTGTATGGCATCACTTGCTAGGCAAGGTGGTGGGTATGTGGGTAGTATCAAGCCACTTGAGCCCAACACTAGAAAGTCCACAAGAATGGTTCCAGCTGGGTGGGTGGGAGGGAGGGGCCAGAAGAGTGCAGCATTTGGGTTATGTCTCAGCACCGACCCATATCCCAGAACCCAACAGCACACAACTTTGAAGTGCTAACTTGTCTTTATTTTTTTTTAAAAACTTGCTGTACAGGACAATAAAAGGGAAGATTTTCTCTTAAAAACTTACTCTAAAAAGCTGTAATCATAACAGAACCAATATACAAACATTTTTCATAAATCGGAAATCATAAATTGGCATATTACAATAAGTAAAATTACAAGTAGCCATCTCTCTCCTCACCCTCCCAATGACAAGCTGTGACAAATCACCAATAAAAAACTTTAAAAAGAAAGTTTCAACTCTCAAAACAATACAAACTCAATACATTAAATATTCCTCTAGTGATTATTTCCGAGCACTAATTAATTTTGTTGCCTCTTGCTGGTATATTGTTCCACATGTGGTGGTCACTCGACAGTACCTTGCTCAGATGTGAGTCCAGATAAAGAGTACCAGCAAGCTAATGAGCCATGAGGTGCATCACAGCCAAGTCCAATCCTGTTTCACCTAATGTTCACACGCTTACTTTCCATTGGAGTCACTGGATAGTGATCCGATGTAGACATCTTAGCCAATATTCCACCCCCCCACGGCACTGATTGTAATATCCCTATTGCTGTCCTCCCTGTGAAAGTAGCATCCAAATGAAGATCTGCAATCCTTATCTGCTACCACACTTTATACTGCTGCCCCACATCGATGCCCAAAAGCTGGGGATCAGTGATTCCTAAACTAAAAAGGGAGTGTGGCTCTGCAGGTGCAGCTTTTTAAAATGGAGACTGAATGGGAAATTACATGATCCACAATGGTATCGGGTATTTACATTACAGAATGCTATTGATGGCAAGACTATTACTGCCATCAGGGGCACTCCTTCATTGTAAGTGTACCAGACCTATCTATTGAAGGAAAACAAGTCTCAAATTGGAGGTTCTTAAATGTTCTTAATGCCAAGCAGAAATCATCAACAGGCTTTTAATCACCAGATAACAGAGTTAAAGTGTTTGCTGCTGGTTCACATCACATGACCTTAGTCTCAGAGACAAGTACCAGATTGCCTCCATGCACTAATCATTGAAGATTTCCAGCATTTTCAGTATGTTGTTTATTTACCAATATAAGAGACCGTTCTTTGAACTGCCTGCATGAACCCATTTAACATTGGAGTCAGTGGGACTGGGAAGACCAAAGGCAGACCTAGGAATTGATGCTGAGTTAGTTATCAGATTGCTGCGGGTGTGTAATTTCCCTCAACACTAGAAGATCCATGAACAGAAATTCAAGGTTACAAAGGGGACTGATGAACCAGTGGGCGTGAGATCTGGTGCCTCTGCAGTTGGCTCAGAGTTGGTGCCAGTCCTCGGAATCTGCCCACAATGTAAATGTGAGAAATCTGCAGTATCTTGCAGCCTCTACAAAGTAATTTCTAAATCAAGGTAGGAGGTTAATACCTTTTCTTTTGAAATAGCCAGATAAATTGGGGGAGGGGAGAGGAAGTGGAGAAGATAACAAGAAACCTCACTTTATTTTGTTGACAGCCCCCCCATGACCCTCCTCTCCACTTCAAACAGTGGTAGCAGCAAATGCAAAGACTGCAGGGTCACAAGCGTGCAAGTTGTTATCCTGACTAAAACCCATCTGCATCTGTACAATGATTCTTCTATCAGGTTTAAACTGCCCTGTTGGAAAAAAATTAACATGCACCAACATGGTGCAGCATCTTATAAAGAGAATTTTTTTTTATTTAACAAGGGCTATTTTATACTAATACACAGAAGGACTGCAGAATAGTTAAGCTGCTTGTAAAGCACACTGTTATTGTAGGGGTTAAGAAGTAGTGGCCAGCTATGTTCCTTTTTAATCCGCACTGATATCTTTTTCTCCCTCTCAACTGCTCTGCAGCACAAATGGCTTTGAATAGCAGCTCTGTGATTAAAAAGCTTGCCAGATAGCTCTCAAACAATAAATTAAAAACATTCACCTTGCAAATTGCGTTTTAAAGTTTCCTGCAGATGAAATGCAGAATTAAAATAACCCCCCGGAATGTGACATTGGAGTGGTGTATAATTTAAAAACAAGCAGTCTGGGAAAGGGTGGAGGAGGAGGAGAGACGAATACATTTATTTCCACAATAGTACACAACAGATCATTGAATATGATAAACTGTATTCTTGAGGAAAGAAGGTACTACCCAATAATTGAAAAATATCTTTGAAACATTTTTTAAAAACATATTAAATAGTCTCCTGTGACTTAAAAACCAATTCCAGACCAGCAATATTTCCCAAGATTAGTGACCATCAGCCAGAAATCTATTGGGCTGAAAAGAGCAGACAGCATCAGGAATAAGCAAACTAACTGGCCCCCAACATCAAGTACTGGAACACAAGCAAAATGAGCCTGGGCTGCAATTACAGCTAGTCAGTAAAAGCAACCATGTGAAAGGCTCGACAAATGGCTACAATTCTGGGCTCTGGGCTTAATTTAAGGTTCAGTGAAGTGGACTGATAAAAGACAAATAAGTGAGTAAATGAAGAATCAATAAAGAGTACATGGATATACCATAAAATGGCTATCAGGAAGTACTATAAAATAAAGGTAGCGAAGACAGATTGCTGCTGAAAATTACTGCCCATCTAGACTGCAGTATTGCTGAAGTGAACAGTAAAAAAGCCTGGTTGTGGAAAATATCGCTAACTGGAAATGGTTTTAAAATAGCCAGTGAGTAAACTGCTTCTTCAGATTTCTATAGAGCAATAAATGCAATGATTGCTGGCATGTAGAATGTTTAAAACGTGCTTACCTTTGAGCCGCGCTCATTAAATATAATTTCTACATCTATGATTTTACCAAATTGCTGCAGAAGAAAAAAAAAATGTGTTAGCATACATGTCAGTTCACAATTCTGCTCTACACACAACTCTATTTCATATACTTTCCCCATTTCTTACAGTGCTGGGACAGAGTTTCGGGAGTATTAGTAGCCCTTTAGTAACTTACTCAAGTGTTCATTCTTCCTGTTGGAGTTTAGCCAGTAAGCATTCAATGAAAGGCTATTTAACCACGAGGGACATCACAACAGAGCCTGATCCCGTCTCTCATCTACGAACATGCACGTTTGAGCAGGAAACACTGGATAACGATCAGGAATGCTGACTTATTTTAGGATACTAAGACAAGGACTTAGTAGTGGAATGACTGCCCTGGCTGAAGTTACCTACACCGTACAGATCGGAGACCATTGGCCTTTATGGCTCAGGAGCAGCAGGCAGTGATTTACCCATGAACACTACAGCTGTTGCCCCCCAAACACTCCATCGCTCTGACCTCTTGTGCAACCTCCCCTTCAGCCCATCACTGACAGTAGTGCTTTCAGCTTTTAAGGCCCACACCCTGGAATTCCCTCCCTATAATCCTCTGCTCGCCACCTCTCTCTCCTCAAGACTATCTTTAAAACCCACTTCTTTGACCATGCATTTACGCCCCCCAATATCTTTTTCTTTGGCTCAGCTGCCTTTTTTTGATTACACGTCTATGAAGGGCTTTGGGACATTTTTCTACATTGAAGGCACTATGCAAATGCAAGTTGTTGTTTTACACCAGCACCACTTTAATTCAGATTCTGGGAGACTGACTTTCTGGCTCCCAGGGTTTACACTGCGAAATCTAGCTCCATTATCCTAGCCAAGTGGCGAGATTAGTAGAGCAGCTGACTGCCACTGGCATCCCAGAATCCAAATTCAAACATGGCAAATATTAAACCAACTATAATGCACTTAACTTCATTAAGTGTAACTGCTGGAGGAATAGGTCAAAGCTTTTATGTGTAACTGTCTAACATACTCCTTTATGTCCTTTGATATTAAACTTCATTAGGTTTGTTGGTAAAATAGAGCATCAAATAAAATGTCAATGTTTGATGGCTTTGTTCTACAATTCTTCAGTTCATTCCAAAACTCAGAAACTCTAATTCCAAGGTTGGGAATTATGTATGCTTAACATCTGGGACAGCAAAGGATATGAAGAGACAAATTTGGGCAGAATTTGCCTATCAAAGACTCTAATAAATGATTCAGTCAGAGAACAGAGGATTAACTAATCCCATGTGGACATGCCTCATGCCATTGATATCCCATTATCATATCTTTAATAGGACAGATCCCCAAATATTAAATGTAAAGTTCTCTACATTATCTCATTTTTAAGTTTTCTTCACAATTTGTTTCTGCCAAATATTTCTGCTTCCCCCAAGGCATTGCTGGAGTATGATTCCCTGGTGCCAAGCACTTCCCAGTACCTCACCCCAATAGATTAGACAAAGGCCTGCATGGTGTCATGGGGATTCCAGTAAAGCAAAATAGTGAACATCACAAATGTTCCTACTCTGCCTACTTGAACTGTGAACAACACTCAGCAGTGAAATTATCGACTTTGTTCTCCCAACCCTGAATTGTGTCCGGAGAGAAAGCATTTTGAACTGTATGCAGCAACAAGGTTACTATTAATAGTGATCGTTCGAAGAGCAATCTGAGATGATTATTTGAAGTGACAGTAGGGTTGCAAACCCTCCAGGATTGTGCGGGCACCTCCAGCTATTAGAGATTAATCTCCTGGACACTGTTATGAGCAATCCAGGAGAAAAATCGTAGGGGCATTAGAAGTAAAATGCTGTATTAGTTTTAAAAACATTGGAGATAGGAAGAGGTTGCTTGATTGGGTGAGGTGATTGGAGCGGAGACGTGATGGGAGGAATACGTCCAAGCAAAGCTGGCAGCACTCGGGGACAGTACACACAGGGGTATTGGAGAGAGTGCAACCTCTCCTCCAGCATATTAGTACCAATACACTAAATAAGCTTAGGAACAATACTTGCCAATTTAATACCACCAAAATAACCAAGCTGAAACAGATATGCCAAACATTTAGATACATCATGTATGAATGAATGAATAGGACATTCCAGTGAAGTTCATATCTGAACCTAAACCAGGAACGGACAATTTTATGCTGCTGAATTGCAGTTATTCAAAAGTGAAATGACACGGTCCAATTCACTTCACAGAGGACCTTTTCAGCAATCAGAGAGAGGACAACTGCCTCTCATTTGGCTGTGCTAGAAAGCCTAGAATCCAGATTCTAGAGATGAAAATGCAGTGTTATAAACAACTGTACAATCCAATCTCCTCGTGTTATTTCATGTGGCATTTTAGTCTTTTATTAGGAGGTAAAATTCTTGCACAAGTGTCACTGGTAAATTGCCTGCCTGGGATAACTCCGCAAACTCAAATGGGAAAATGTTTTAGTATGAATCTCTGAACAGAGTTCCAGTAAAATGCTCATCCCTTACCCCAAACATTTGCCTGAGATCGGGATCACGGAAGCGAAAGGGAATGTTGGAGACATGAAGCCGTTTAGGAATGGGTTTGCTCTCACTGCTCTCGGTACTCTGTGTTTGCTGCTGTCCGTCTGTCTGTGCTGCTTCATCTGTCTGCTGAAAGATAAAAATCAATCGGACGATGATTTAAACAAACATTTCTCTTAAGCATGTACCTGCAATAGCTGACATATTTTAATAGCCCACTATATTCATCATGCTTCATGCAGCTCCATAAAATTGCAAACAATTATGGCCACACAATTAAAATTCTAGTTTTTCAAATCAGCAATATTTATAGATTCAACATTATTCCTAGGAGATTTGGAGCTGGTTTATAATGGGACAGTTCTACCTGTTCCTACAAATACATTTCAGTTTTCTTGGAAAAAATGTTTCAATCATTCTCCATCTGCACAATTTCTCCCCCTTCTTCCCTGAGGATGGTGAGTCTTGAAGCAGCCCTTTCCTTCACCAACTGAATCAGCTAACAACACAAACGGGACCGAAGCTGGGACATAAGAACAGAAGAAATAGGAGCAGGAGTCGGCCACCTGGTCCCTCGAGCCTGCTCCGCCATTTAATACGATCGTGGTTGATCCGACCATGGACTCAGCTCCACTTCCCTGCCCGCTTCCTATTACCCCTTATTCCCTTATCGGTTAAGAAACTGTCTATCTCTGTCTTAAATCCATTCAATGACCCAGCTTCCACAGCTCTCTGAGGCAGTGAATTCCACAGATTTACAACCCTCAGAAGAAATTCCTCCTCATCTCAGTTTTAAATGGGCAGACCCTTATTCTAAAATTATGCCCCCTAGTCCCCCATCAGTGGAAACATCCTCTCTGCATCCACCTTGTCAAGCTCCCTCATAATCGTATGTGTTACGATAAGATCACCTCTGCTTTTATACTCCACCTCCCCTTGCAATAAAGGCCAACATTACATTTGCCTTCCTGATTATTTGCTGTGCCTACATACTAACTTTTTATGTTTCATACACAAGGACACCCAGGTCCCTCTGTACTGCAGCACTTTGCAATTTTTCTCCATTTAAACAATAATTTGCTTTTCTATTCTTCCTACCAAAGTGGATAACACCACATTTTCCCACATTTTACTCCATCTGCCAAATTTTTGCCCACTCACTTAGACTGTCCATATCCCTTTGCAGATTTTTTGTGTCCTCCTCACAATTTGCTTTCCCACCCATCTTTGTATCATCAGCAAACTTGGCTACATTACACTCTGTCCCTTCATCCAAGTCTTTAATATAGATTGTAAATAGTTGAGGCCCCAGCACCGATCCCTGCAGTTACTGTTTTCTGTTAGTTAGCCAATCTTCTATCCATGCTAATATATTACCCCCAATCCCATGAACTTTTATCTTGTGTAGCAACCTTTTATGTGGCACCTTATCGAATGCCTTCTTGAAATCCAAATACACCACATCCACTGGTTCCCCCTCATCCACCCTGTTCGTTACATCCTCAAAGAACTCCAGTAAATGTCATAAAACTATGTTGACGCTGCTTAATTGAATTATGTTTTTCCAAATGTCCTGCTACTGCTTCCTTAATAATGGACGCCAGCATTTTCCCAACGACAGATGTTAGGCTAATGGGTCTATAGTTTCCTGTTTTTTGTCTGCTGACTTAAAAAAAAAAGGGGCGTTACATTTGCGGTTTTCCAATCTGCTGGGACCGCCCCAGAATCCAGGGAATTTTGGTAGATTACAACCAATGAATCCACTTTCTCTGCAGTCACTTCTTTTAAGACCCTAGGATGTAAGCCATCAGGTCCAGGGGGCTTGTCCACCTTTAGTCTCATTATTTTACCAAGTACTACTTCTTTAGTGATAGTATTAAGTTCCTCCCTCCATATAGCCCCTTGATTATCCACTATTGGGATGATTTTAGTGTCTTCTACCTTGAAGAGCGATACAAAATATTTGTTAAATGTGCCTGCCATTTTCTTGTTCTCCATTAATTCCCCAGTCTCATCCTCCAGGGGACCAAAATTTACTTTAGTCACTCTTCTTTTTTATGTACCTGTACAAACTCTTACTATCTGTTTTTATATTCCGTGCTGGTTTACTTTCATAAGCTATCTTCCCTCGCTATCATTTTTATTAGTTGTTCTTTGCTAACTTTTAAAAGTTTCCCAATTCTCTGGCCTCTCACTAGCTTTGGCCACAGTATATGCCCTTGTTTTCAATTTGAGGCCATCCCTTATTTCCTTAGTTAGCCACGGATGGTTATTCCTTCTCTTACAGTCTTTCCTTCTTATTGGAATATATTTTTGTTGCGAGTTATGAAATATCTCCTTAAATGTCTGCCATTGCTCATCAATCATCCCATACTTTAATCTATTTTCCCAGTCCACTTTAGCCAACTCTGCCTTCATACCTTTGTAGTCTCCTTTATTTAAGCTCAGGACACTGGTTTGAGATCCAACTTTCTCACCCTCCAACTGAATTTGAAATTCAACCATTCCTAGAGGATCTCATTCCTAGAGGATCCTTTACTCGGAGATCATTTATTAATCCTGTCTCATTACACAGTACCAGATCGAAGATAGCCTGCTCCCTGGTTGGTTCAAGGAAACTATCCCGGATACACTCTATGAACTCTTCCTCAAGGCTACTTTGGCCAATTTGCTTTGTCCAATCAATATGAAGGTTGACTTTTGCCTATGATTTTTGCTGTTCCATTTTTACAAGCCTCCATTATTTCTTGATTTATACTTCGTCCAACAGTGTTAGGGGGCTTATAGACTACACACACCAGCAACTTTCCCCCTTATTATTCCTTATCTCCACCCAAACTGATTCAACATCTTGACCTGCTGAGCCAATATAGTTTCTCACTAATACATTCTCATCCTTTATTAACAGTGCTACCCCACCTCCTTTTCCTTTCTGTCCTTCCGAATTGTCAAATACCCCTGAATATTTAGTTCCCAGTGTAACCACATCTCTATAATGGCTATCAGAGCATACCTATTTGTATATTTGTGCCATCAACTCATCTATTTTGTTACGAATGCTACGTACATTCAGATAAAGAGCTTTAAAAGTTTTTTAAACCATTTTTTCCTGTTTTGACCCCACTTTCGGATTCACCTTTGTGTTTATACATTCTGTCTCTTCCAGTCACGCTCTGGTTTTCATTTCCCCCGGTGCTACCCTGCTCTATTGCCTTCTTCTTATTCTTTGATTTTTTTTAAATTTAGTTTAAAGCCCTCTCTACCTTCATACTCGGTATGTCTAGGGGATTTCTACATGATGTCATAGTGGCTTGATCTTTGGTAGTGGAGGCCTTGAATTTTCTGTGTTAAGTCACCTCACACTTTCATTTCTGCTTAATTATATGCAGCCCACTCACTCGTTATGGTACCTGTAACTGGCCTCCGCTCCAAAAAGATTGGACATCCCCGTGTTCGGGAGTTCGCAAACAAATGCCAACAGTGCCATAATATCTCGCCTAACTAGCTATTCTTCATAAGTGAAGCGTAACAGTGTGTATCGGCAGGGTGCTGGAATAACTGGCTACTCTCCATAAGTGAAGCGTAACAGTGTGTATCGGCAGGGTGCTGGAATGCATCGCGGCCAAACAATTCAAAATGCTTTAAAATCAACACACTTACATTTTCCAACAAGGGTCAGTGGATAGCTAATTCCCCCCACCTCCTTTGGGGATGTTGAGATCAACTGTAATCCTATAGCTGACATCAGTAGAGACCAGGCTAAGTCACGAGACCTTCATGGTCTGTATATCTAAATAGCATGCCTCATAATTCATTCCAGCCATCAGTTGAGCTGCATGTTTCATCAATATATCAAGGTAAGCTGCCACCGCAAAAGTCAGACAGGGCAAGGCTCTCAAAAAACACATTGTATATCTGCACAAAACTACTCTGTTCCTACGTACGTGAACACAAGCTGGATCAACACGTGCAAGCACACAGTTGCATTTATGAGATCAAATGTTTTTTTTAATACAGCTAGCAAAATGCCGGACTTTTGCTATCTGTTTTTTGAAACACTACAATTACTGGGGCCAGCTCCAAAAGTGAATTATCTGGTGATCACCAATGCTGTCACTGAAGAATATGCTCAATTCTAGTTTCATACAGAACTGTGGTATGAAGTATAATGGAAATAAAGACATGGTAAGCATGGCAGGACTTGTGAAACGACTGGTAACGGTGACTGGAAAATGGATGCCAAAGAGCTGCTCGTCTATCCCATTAGAGCTTTCCTTCCAAATCCTGAGCTGCAAAGAGTTCTTCTCCATTCCTGCTCAACTGAATGTCACCAAACAGCTGAAGTGTGAATGGATTGCCCTGCAGAAACCCCTGCGTCCCCACAGGTGTGAAAGATTAACACATTTTCTGTGCTCAGCTGCTTTCTGTGTCACATTTATAAGTGCCATCAAGCTCACAAGAAAGGCAATGTTAATTCACAGTCATGCCACGAAGTAGCACCCCTTCCAAACACTAAACTCAAACTACTGAAAAGCATTTGAATAAGAACAAAGACTGAATTTACTTCAATTAGCATCACTTCTCTCCAGAGCATGGCACTTGTGGACCAAGTTAGTTGTAGGTCTTGTGGAAATGCAAGTTCTTTCCCAGGTCTGTGAATTAAATGCACAAGCACTATGATTGCAGCCCCCTCGCCTGAACTCAAAACATGTGACACACTGGATTCCACAGACACGCTGCCGGGCTCCACCTTGAATATTTTAATCAGTCTCTTCTACCCTGCCATCCAAGAAAGTCACCTGACAACCATCAGCATCTAAGTAGAGAATGAATGGCTGCACAATAAAAGTACCCGTGAATTTTATGAAAACATGACACAATGCAAAATATAATTTATTGCATTCTTCTTTCAAACATTAGGGGATTTTCAGGCATTATATTTCACTGGTTCAAAATACACTTCGACTAGGAGGCCAGATTTGCTGGTGGACCCAGCTCAAACAAAGATGATTATGTAATTGTAGCCCAGGCAGGTATTTTGTACCGAAGGATTATGTATGTCCATGCTCAGAATTGTGAAACTGAAAGTGAGTCAGAAAGGGTGTTGATGAGGAAGTGTGTTTTAGAGCTATGGCACTGTACAACATTCTACAAACCTCCTGCGTGTTGCCACGGCAACATTTTCCTACTTTATTTCATAACCAAATGTTGCTGCTTAAGGAAAACGAAGGAAAGGGGTTTTGAAATGGTGTCCTTTGAAAATGTCTCAGTGGCCCCACATGTGCAGCTGTCTGCAGATGTCAGCACTGGAGTTTACGGCGAAGGGGAGGGAGGGTTGGTGGGACTGAACAGGCTGGACTGGTTTGGCGGCTGTGTGTGGCATCAGGTGTCGACAGTGGGGGCCTTTCAGGCCTCTTGGTGCACTGTTAGACAAACATCCTTTCAAACAGGCAGAGCAGCTGTTCCTACGTCTACGTCAGCCTGTTTGATGAACGGCATGCAACTTGCCAGTTAGCCAAATTACTGAGCTTCAACTAAAACTGCAGTCACTTCAAAACTCACCCGCAACAATCTGAATAATCATTTTGATAGCAAGGTTTTATTTTTATTTGAATGTATCTACAGACAGCTGCATGCATGTGGCCACTTAGAAAATTTCAGACATGAAGTTTAAGCACTCACTACTTGAGCAGTCAATTCATCTATCGCCACCATCCAATATACTCAACGGTGCATGCACAAGGTACACTTTTTGTGGCCATTTATGGATATCTTTCACAATGGGAAGCCAAGAAACTGGGTTGAACTAGAATACAGGACATTTGCAGGCATTTAATTAGAGTTGGGACCTTTGCAGTGCATTCAAAGTATAAAAGGAGCCAAAAATATTCTACAAAATATCTTACAAGTGTTGAAGTCAGCACAGTTTACTCCACACCCAGACCATCAAATATCTCATGTAACTTCTAATGTTCTCAAATAACCATCTAAATGGTTTAAAAAATGTAATTTTCCAACACAAAACTGGGGCTGTTCTGATTTCCCAATATCCAACAGTTCAGCGCTAGCCGGTGTGAAGATTACATGTGAATTAGATCAGTTAATTGTGAGCTAATTTCTAATCTGTTGTATATACGTACTATAAATTGAAGTCAAATGAAAATTCAGGTAAATCAGGTATCCATTATCTTGTTGCTGATGAAACCAGTCCCAATTTTACCGCAGGGCAGGACTTTGGGTGACCTTGGGAGTTCACTTCATACAGGGTAAAAATGGGGATGAGGTTGCAGACAAATCTAACACCCGTAGGAACAGGAGGAGGCCATTCAGCCCCTCAAACCTATTCTGCCATTAAATTAGATCACAGTTGATCTGTATCTAAATCTATCTTGGTTCCGTAACCTTTAACACCCTTGTGTAACGAAAATCGATCAATCTCAGTTTTTAAATTTTCAGTTGTCCTCGCCTCAACAGATTACTGGAGAGAGTTCCAGATTTCCACGGCCTTTTGCTTCCCAACATTGCCCTGAATGGCCTAGAAGGTGCAAGTATGAACGAACAGCTTTTTACAAATGAGTTAGCTTATGGTGAAATTAGCAAAAGTGTGGACAGGTGTAAGGGGTATAAACATTGGAGGGTGCACTTCACTCTGTGGGCTACTTTCCTTCAATGACAGTTTAACCTAGCATGCACAAACTACTACTGTGGTGCAGGGTCATTAAATGTTTCCAATGTATTACATTGGAGACTTTTCTTTGTTTTTAAGGACCGGTTATGTCACTATATTCCCTCAGACTGCAAAAGCCCACAAGGAGGCGACGATGTGGTGTACCAGTGCCCTTGGAACCGGGAAATCCCTCATTGGGCAGGGCTTTCGCCGAGTGCCTCAGATAGAGAATGCCATCATCTGAAAAACTATATGGATTGTGTTGGCAGCACTTCCATAATGTGGATGACCTTGACTCCTGCTGCGGGCTGGCTGACCCATACAGGCACTGCACTTCCACCTTAGTGACCTTGAAACAGTCACAAATGTAAATTTGTTCCAACTGCGCATTTGCTTTAAGGTCTCATTGATTAGCAACTGGACACATGCAAATCTTGGGCTGTGGTCACCAAATCCACCCTGCAGTATAAGATTGGCAATAGCTAGAGCTAGTCAAATATGAAACTATTTCTATAAATGGAATATAAAAATGGCATGACTGCCCATATGTAAACCATGCGCTTTATATATTTGATTTTTGCTGTGGCTGTAATAGTAAGCTTGTGCTGATATCATTAAAATAACTTGATATATAAAATTTAACTTTTTTTGCATCGCATCACTGTGTAGGATGAAGACTGAAGCCTGGATTTTGACTTACTGTGGCGGTTCCAGATACAGGCTGCACATTGGCAATTGTGCCACTCTGTTCCCCAAGGGTCTGACTGGATGCGTAGATATTCAGAGTATGGTCTGGGACTGGCGTCTGGCCTGTGTAGTCCTGAGTGTGTGGAACAGTGTATTCTGTTGGAATTCCGTTCTGTGGAGGAGGTGGAGGAGGGGGAGGGAATGGAACTGTAGCGTACGGCTGTACCATAGCATCTGGGGTGGCTGCTGGCTCCTGGCTACCCTGAAGAAAGATGAATGAAAAATGACATTTGAGGAACGTTTCTCATGACATTCTTGGACAGGGTTTAAATGTGCAGCATTCAATGACCTGAATGACATGATCATATTTAGACTCCAATAACAATCCTGCAAGACTGCGGCAAAATGCATGCTCATTTGTAAGCCCAGGAATTTTAGAAATTGCCAGGAATTGTACAAATAATGAAGTTTCCAGTAGCGCTAAAGTGATAAACTGCAAATGCTGAAAATCTGAAATGCAAGAAAATATTGGAAATACAGGTCAGTCAGTATCTGCTAAGAGAATTAACAGGTTAATGTCTCCGGGACCAAGAACCTGGCTCGTTCCTTTCCAGATGCTGAACGACCGGTGTATTTCCAGCCTTTTCTATTTTTATTTCTTTGCAGAAAGTATTCCCCACGATTTAGATTAGAAATACTTTTGCTATATAGTATCCTTTTAAATTAAATTTTAACATACAAAAAGAAAGATAGAAATGATCAAATTATTTTCAAATCTCTGGTTTTGAAACACAAAGTCAGCAGCACAATACAGCAGCCATTTCACTCGGTGTCACGGTGCCAGATTGACATTACACAGCTGTGACTCAGCAGAGACTTATCTTTGGTTATACTCAATTGGTGAGCACTCCAGGGCTATAACACAATGAACGTGTTCACGGGATACCGACCTCATTGCTCCTTAATGTCTAAATATGGCAATATCATGCTGCAGTCTGTGACAGACTTCAATACAGTAATTGTGGATGTTATTCTGGCATGAAAAAGAAACGGTGGTGGTGTAAAGCAGTGGCTTTCAAACATTTGTGTGTGGGATCCCCTGCAAATACAGACCCATTCCCAGGTAGCACTTGTAGTTGAAAACCTGTGTTATAAAATCTAGCAGTTTCTCAGATCTGACTGATGAGAATGACAAAAACATTTGACCATACTAAAGTGATGAGAAAGTACAAGATTTATGGATTCTGGATTTGGAGCAGACTAATCCATGTGGAGCGTGGGTTGGGGGGTGGGGCGGGGCGTGGGGTGCCGAGGGGTTTGGGGTGGGCCGAGACAATGGGAGTGCCTTAAAAAAAGGCAAAGCACGACAGTGTGAAGTTCAGCTTCAGTCGCGACTCCCGACCTGGAACTGACGGAGCCTGCAAAAGTCTTTTAAATATTTCCTCCCCTTAATCTTCAGTTTGGACTGCAACTCTGATGGCATGACTAAATAGAGGAGAAAACAACACAGTAAAAGGTATTATTGCTGTCAGTTGGCCAAAATGAATCTAAAATAAAATAGGCTTTAATTTGTGAACGTTTTCGTTATGTACAGTGCATAAGGGTTGGGTCCTTAAGGAGTCGAAAGGTCTGGTAGGAAGGGTCAGAAAGATTGCGTTAGTATAAAATAAAAAACAGCCACTATATGCTGGGAGACAAAAAGTTCCTAATTTGTCACAAGCTGACCTCGGGTCCAGTCTTTACTGGTCCTCATTAAATTGTGGATCACGAATTGTTTTGTTGCCTAGCAACTGCTCAATTCTGTTTTCAGGAAAAAACATTAAAAATACACTGGTTTATCATGCAACTGGGGTGGGTGGTGATACAATTCTACTGGCAAGGAGATGCTTTTTATAATATGTAAATGCCAGTGAAAACTGATCATTCACACTCCCCCACCCATGCCGGCCCCGCCCCCTGTGACAGAGGAGGCTGGGATTGAAAAATCTGATCCTGTGAGCAATCATAGTGCTCCATCACATGACATTAAACACTGCCCAGCCAGAACAATCTAACAGTGTCCAAATCTGTACACAACGTTTCCTTCATAATATTGGACAGTTTATTCAATGTGAGCATTCTATGAAGGAAAAGGCTCATCCACATCAAGCAGATCGCAGTAGGTGATCAGTATTCATCCAGAATACAGAATGAAATTACTGAACGCTTAGAATGGCACGGACTAATCAGCAGGGATATAAAGGGCAGGTCGGTATGTCTAATTTAACTGAATTGTTTGATGAAGTCAGAGGGAAAACAGAGCATGTTGGATATATGTTTTTTCAGATGGTATTTGAGAAAAGACTTGTTAAAAAATGACACGAAATATTAAAAGCAATGCAGCTGTACGGAGAGATAGTCTGGGGACAAAACGCAGTTTTACAAAACATTTATTTTTCCAATTGGCAGCATTAAGGTAATATTGTGCCTCAGGTCAGTGCCGAAAGCTCAGGAACATAAATTGAAAAACAAGTTTTTTTTATACCAGATCAGAGTATCGCAATCTGTGGGAAAGAACGCAGGAGGACTGAACAGTTAGCAGATAGATAATAGATGCAATGCAGAGAAAAGTGAAGTGGTACATTTTGAGACAGAGAACAGTGAAATTAAGTACACCCTGAACCTCAACATCTTTAATGAGGAACAAAGAGTTCCAGAGATGCAAATTCAAATCTTTATAAGTGGGAATACAGGTAGAAAAAACTGTAAATAGGGAAGTTGAATTTGGGGTTTTATACATAGAGGCATCGAATACAACAGCAAGGACATGATGTCAAATTTGTACAAGATATTAGTTAGGTCACAACTGAAGTACTCTAGACACGAATTTATAGGAAAGATGTTACAAAGGTACAGTGAAAATTCACTAAAATGACAGGCTGGGTAACCTTAATTACCCACATCTTTTAGACCATAACAAAAGAAAGAGGAGCAGGAGTAGGCCATACGGCCCCTTGAGCCTGCTCCACCATTTAATATCATGGCTGATCTGATCATGCAATCAGTTCCACTTCCCTGCCCACTCCCCATAACCCTTTCTTCCCTTAGCGCCCAAAAATCTGTCCATCTCCGCCTTAAAATATTCAATGACCCTGCCTCCACAGCTCTCTGAGGTAGAGAATTCCACAGATTTATAATACTCTCAAGAAATTCTTCCTCATCAGTTTTGAATGGGCAACCCCTTATTCTGAAACTATCTCCCTGGTTCTAGATTCTCCCATGAGTGGAAATATCCTCTCTGCATCCATCTTGTCGAGCCCCCTCGTTATCTTATATCTTTCAATAAGTTCACCTCTAATCCTTCTGAACTCCAATGAGTATAGGCTCAACCTATCTTCATAAGTCAGCCCCCTCATCTCCGGAATCAACCGAGTGAACCTTCTCTGAGCTGCCTCCAATGCAAGTATATCCTTTCTTAAATAAGGAGACCAAAACTGTACGCAGTACTCCACCCATCTTTGTATCAGCAAACTTGGCTACATTACACTCGGTCCCTTCATCCAAGTCATTAATATAGATTGTAAATAGTTGAGGCCCCAGCACTGATCCCTGCAGCACTCCACGTCACTGTTTGCCAACTTGAAAATGACCTATTTATCTTGACTCTGTTTTCTGTTAGTTAGCCAATCCTCTATCCATGCTAATATATTACCCCCAACCCTGTGAATTTTTATCTTGTGCAGTAACCTTTTATGTGGCACCTTATCGAATGCCTTCTGGAAATCCAAATGCACCACATCCACTGGGGGTTCCCCCTTACCCACCCTGCTCGTTATATCCTCAAAGAACTCCAGCAAATTTGTCAAACATGATTTCCCTTTCATAAAACCATCTTGACTCTGCTTGACTGAATTATGCTTTTCCAAATAATGGACTCCAGCTTTTCCCAACGACAGATGTTAGGCTAACTGGTTTATAGTTTCCTGCTTTTTGTCTGACTCCTTTTTTTTTTATAAATAGGGGCATTACATTTGCGGTTTTCCAATCCGCTGGGACAGCCTCAGAATCCAGGGAACTTTGGTAGATTACAACCAAGACAGCCACGATCTCTGCAGCTAACTCTTTTAAGACCCTCAGATGCAAGCCATCAGGTCCAGGGGACTTGTCCACCTTTAGTCCCATTATTTTACCGAGTACTACTTCTTTAGTGATAGTATTAATTTCCTCCCTCCCTTTAGCCCCTTGATTATCCATTATTGGGATGTTTTGTGTCTTCTACCATGAAGACCGATACAAAATATTTGTTCGAAGTCTCTGCCATTTCCTTGTGCCCCATTATTAATTCCCCAGTCTCATCCTCTAGGGGACCAACATTTACTTTCGCCACTTTTTTCCTTTTTATGTACCTGGAGAAACTCTTACTATCTGATATTATATTCCGTGCTAGTTTACTTTCATAATCTATCTTCCCTCTCTATCATTTTTTTGTTGTTCTTTGCTGGCTTTTAAAAGTTTCCCAATCCTCTGGCTTCCCACAAGTCTTGGCCACAGTATATGCCCTTGTTTTCAATTTGATACCATCCCTTATTTCCTTAGTTAGCCACGGGTGGTTATCCCTTCTCTTAGTCTTTCCTTTTTAATTGGGATATATTTTTGTTGCGAGTTATGAAATATGTCGTTAAATGTCTCCCACTGCTCATCGAGCGTCCCACACTTTTAATCGATTTCCCAGTCCACTTTAGCCAACTCTGCCTTCTTACCTTTGTAGTCTCCTTTATTTAAGCTTGATTGGTTTGAGATCAAACTTTCTCACCCTCCAACTGAATTTGAAATGTTCACTCTTTCCTAGAGGATCCTTTACTCGGAGATCATTTCTAATCCTGTCTCATTACACAGTACCAGTGCTCCCTGGTTGGTTCTGCAACGTACTGTTGAAGGAAACTATCCCGGATACACTCTATGAACTCTTCCTCAAGGATACCTTGGCCAATTTTATTTGTCCAATCAATATGAAGATTAAAATTGCCCATGATTATTGCTGTTCCTTTTTTACATGCCTCCATTATTTCTTGTTTTATACTCCGTCCAACAGCATAGCTGTTAGGGTGCCTATAAGACTACGCCCACCAGTGACTTTTTCCCCTGAAAAGGGAGGTTGAACAGCCAGTTGTTGTAGTGCACATTGGTACCAGCAATAAAGGTAAAAAAAGGGATGAGGTCCTACGAGACAAATTTAAGGAGCTAGGAGCTAAATTAAAAAGTAGGACCTCAAAAGTAGTAATCTCGGGATTGCTACCAGTGCCACGTGCTAGTCAGAGTAGGAATCGCAGGATAGCTCAGATGAATACGTGGCTTGAGCAGTGGTGCAGCAGGGAGGGATTCAAATTCCTGGGGCATTGGAAACGGTTCTGGGGGAGGTGGGACCAGTACAAACCGGACGGTCTGCACCTAGACAGGACCGGAACCAATGTCCTAGGGGGAGTGTTTGCTAGTGCTGTTGGGCAAGAGTTAAACTAATATGGCAGGGGGATAGGAACCAATGCAGGGAATCAGAGGGAAACAAAATGGAGACAGAAGCAAAAGACAGAAGAGAGATGAGTAAAAGTGGAGGGCAGAGAAACCCAAGGCAAAAAACAAAAAGGGCCACTGTACAGCAAAATTCTAAAGGGTCAAAGTGCAATAAAAAGGCAAGCCTAAAAACTCGGTGCCTCAATGCGAGGAATATTCGGAACCCAGGAGAGGGCTCTGAGCTAGTTAGAGTGGGTGAGAGCTCAGATGAACAGGACCCCAAGAAAAAATGCAAAAGGCAGGAGGCAACAGAGCAGAGTAGCACTGGGGTAAGAGTAAACCACAAGGTGATAGGAAGGGACAATATGTATGAGTATAAAGGGGCTGCAGGAGGGGTCAAAACTAAAAATCATGGGTTAAAAACTAGTATTAAAACACTCTACCTAAACGCACGCAGCATTCGAAATAAAGTAAATGAGTTGACGGCACAAATCATTACAAATGAGTATGATTTGGTGGCCATTACAGAAACGTGCTTGCAGGCTGGCCAAGACTGGGAATTAAACATACAGGGGTATCTGACGATTCGGAAAGATAGACAAGAAGGAAAAGGAGGTGGGGTAGCTCTGTTAATAAAGGATGATATCAGGGCAGTTGTGAGAGACGATATTGGCTCTAATGAACAAAATGTTGAATCATTGTGGGTGGAGATTAGAGATAGTAAGGGGAAAAAGTCACTGGTGGGCGTAGTTTATAGGCCCCCAAATAATAGCTTCACAGTGGGGCAGACAATAATCAAGGGAATAATGGAGGCATGTGAAAAAGGAACAGCAATAATCATGGGGGATTTTAACCTACATATCGATTGGTCAAATCAAATCGCACGGGGTAGCCCAGAGGAGGAATTCATAGAATGCATACGGGATTGTTTCTTAGAACAGTATGTTACAGAACCTACAAGGGAGCAAGCTATCTTAGATCTGGTCCTGTGTAATGAGACAGGAATAATAAACGATCTCCTGGTAAAAGATCCTCTCGGAATGAGTGATCACAGTATGGTTGAATTTGTAATACAGATTGAGGGTGAGGAAGTAGTGTCTCAAACGAGCGTACTATGCTGAAACAAAGGGGACTACAGTGGGATGAGGGCAGAGTTGGCTAAAGTAGACTGGGAACACAGACTAAATGGTGGCACAATTGAGGAAGAGTGGAGGACTTTTAAGGAGCTCTTTCATAGTGCTCAACAAAAATATATTCCAGTCAAAAAGGGCGGTAAGAGAAGGGATAACCAGCCGTGGATAACCAAGGAAATAAAGGAGAGTATCAAATTAAAAACCAATGCGTATAAGGTGGCCAAGGTTAGTGGGAAACTAGAAGATTGGGAACATTTTAAATGACAGCAAAGAATGACTAAGAAAGCAATAAAGAAAGGAAAGATAGATTACGAAAGTATACTTGCGCAAAATATAAAAACAGATAGTAAAAGCTTTTACCGATATATAAAACAGAAAAGAGTGACTAAAGTAAATGTTGGTCCCTTAGAAGATGAGAAGGGGGATTTAATAATGGGAAATGTGGAAATGGCTGAGACCGTAAACAATTATTTTGCTTCGGTCTTCACAGTGGAAGACACAAAAACCATGCCAAAAATTGCTGGTCACAGGAATGTGGGAAGGGAGGACCTTGAGACAATCACTATCACTAGGGGGGTAGTGCTGGACAGGCTAATGGGACTCAAGGTAGACAAGTCCCCTAATCCTGATGAAATGCATCCCAGGGTATTAAAAGAGATGGCGGAAGTTATAGCAGATGCATTCGTCATAATCTACCAAAATTCTCTGGACTCTGGGGAGGTACCAGCGGATTGGAAAGCAGCTAATGTAACACCTCTGTTTAAAAAAGGGGGCAGACAAAAGGCAGGTTACTATAGGCCGGTTAGTTTAACATCTGTAGTGGGCAAAATGCTTGAAGCTATCATTAAGGAAGAAATAGCGGGACATCTAGATAGGAATAGTGCAATCAAGCAGACGCAGCATGGATTCATGAAGGGGAAATCATGTTTAACTAATTTACTGGAATTCTTTGAGGATATAACGAGCATGGTGGATAGAGGTGTACCGATGGATATGGTGCATTTAGATTTCCAAAAGGCATTTGATAAGGTGCCACACAAAAGGTTACTGCAGAAGATAAAGGTACGCGGAGTCAGAGGAAATGTATTAGCATGGATCGAGAATTGGCTGGCTAACAGAAAGCAGAGAGTCGGGATAAATGGGTCCTTTTCGGGATGGAAATCGGTGGTTAGTGGTGTGCCACAGGGATCGGTGCTGGGACCACAACTGTTTACAATATACATAGATGACCTGGAAGAGGGGACAGAGTGTAGTGTAACAACATTTGCAGATGACACAAAGATTAGTGGGAAAGCGGGTTGTGTAGAGGACAGAGAGAGGCTGCAAAGAGATTTAGATAGGTTAAGCGAATGGGCGAAGGTTTGGCAGATGGAATACAATGTCGGAAAATGTGAGGTCATCCACCTTGGGAAAAAAAAAACAGTAAAAGGGAATATTATTTGAATGGGGAGAAATTACAACATGCTGTGGTGCAGAGGGACCTGGGGGTCCTTGTGCATGAATCCCAAAAAGTTAGTTTGCAGGTAATCAGGAAGGAGAATGGAATGTTGGCCTTCATTGCGAGAGGGATGGAGTACAAAAGCAGGGAGGTCCTGCTGCAATTGTACAGGGTATTAGTGAGGCCGCACCTGGAGTACTGTGTGCAGTTTTGGTCACCTTACATAAGGAAAGATATACTAGCTTTGGAGGGGGTACAGAGACGATTCACTAGGCTGATACCGGAGATAAGGGGGTTACCTTATGATGATAGATTGAGTAGACTGGGTCTTTACTCATTGGAGTTCAGAAGGATGAGGGGTGATCTTATAGAAACATTTAATATAATGAAAGGGATAGACAAGATAGAGACAGAGAGGTTGTTTCCACTGGCTGGGGAGACTAGAACTAGGGGGCACAGCCTCAAAATACGGGGGAGCCAATTTAAAACCGAGTTGAGAAGCAATTTCTTCCCCCAGAGGGTTGTGAATCTGTGGAATTCTCTGCCCAAGGAAGCAGTTGAGGCTAGCTCATTGAATGTATTCAAATTACAGATAGATAGATTTTTAACCAATAAGGGAATTAAGGGTTATGGAGAGCGGCCGGGTAAATGGAGCCGAGTCCACGGCCAGATCAGCCATGATCTTGTTGAATGGCGGAGCAGGCTCGAGGGGCTAGATGGCCTACTCCTGTTCCTAATTCTTATGTTCTTATTATTCCTTATCTCCACCCAAACTGATTCTGCATCTTAATCTTCTGAGCCAATATCATTTCTCACTACCGCACAGATTTCATCCTTTATTAACAGAGCTACCCCACCTCCTTTTCCTTTCTGTCTGTCCTTCCGAATTGTCAAATATCCCTGAATATTTAGTTCCCAGTCCTGGTCACCTTGCAACCACGTCTCTGTAATGCCATCAGATTATACCCATGTGCATCTATTTGTGCCATCAACTGATGTATTTTGTTACGAATGCTGCGTGCATTCAGATAAAGAGCTTATAAATGTGTTTTTTTTAAAAAGCTATTTTTCCCTGCTTTGACCCCACTTTCCGTTACTCATGTTTATACATTCTGTCCCTTCTTGTCACGCTCTGGTTATCATTTCCCCCAGTGCTACCCTGCTCCATTGCCTTCTCCTTGGTCTTTGACATAAAACTAATTAGTGAGGGGGAGGACTCAGGTGAGTAGGAATTTAAAGCCCTCTCCACAACCCAAGTTATTCGATTTGCCAGGATACTAGTGCCAGCATGGTTTAAGTGGAGCCCGCCACAACGGAATAGCTCCCTCTTAGCCCAGTACTGGTGCCAGTGTCCCATGAACCAAAACCCATTTTGCCCAGTCTTTGAGCCACGTGCTTAACACTCTGGTCTTATTTACCCTATGCAAATTTGCTCGTGCCTCAGGTAGTAATCTAGAGATTACCACCTTTGTGGTTCTGCTTTTTAATTTGGCGCCTCGCTGCTCATAATCCCTCAGCAAAACCTCTTTCTTTGTCCTATTTATGTCGTTGGTACCCACATATACCACGACAACTGGATCTTCCCCCTCCCACTCCAAGTTCCTCTCCAGCCCCGAGAAACATAGAAAATAGGTGCAGGAGTAGGCCATTCGTCCCTTCGAGCCTGCAACACCATTCAATAAGATCATGGCTGATCATTCACCTCAGTACCCCTTTCCTGCTTTTTCTCCATACCCCTTGATCCCTTTAGCCGTAAGGGCCATATCTAACTCACTCTTGAATATATCCAATCAACTGGCATCAACAACTCTCTGCGGTATGGAATTCCACAGGTTAACAACTCTGAGTGAAGAAGTTTCTCCTCATCTCAGTCCGAAATGGCTTACCCCTTATCCTTAGACTGTGTCCCCTGGTTCTGGACTTCCCCAACATCGGGAACATTCTTCCTGCATCTAACCTGTCCAGTCCCATCAGAATTTTATATGTTTCTATGAGATCCCCTCTCATCCTTCTAAACTCCAGTGAATACAGGCCCATTCGATCCAGTCTCTCCTCATGTCAGTCCAGCCATCCCAAGAATCAGTCTGGTGAACCTTCGCTGCACTCCCTCAATAGCAAGAACGTCCTTCCTCAGATTAGGAGACCAAAACCGAACACAATATTCCAGGTGAGGCCTCACCAAGGCCCTGTACAGCTGCAAGACCTCCCTGCTCCTATACTCAAATCCCCTAGCTATGAAGGCCAACATACCATTTGCCGCCATCACCACCTGCTATACCTGACTGCCAACTTTCAATGACTGATGAACCATGACACCCAGGTCTTGTTGCATCTCCCCTTTTCCTAATCTGCCGCCATTCAGATAATATTCGGCCTTCGTGTTTTTCCCCCCAAAGTGGATAACCTCACATTTATCCACATTATACTGCATATGCCATGCATTTGCCCACTCACCTAACCTGTCCAAGTCACTCTGCAGCCTCTTAGCATCCTCCTCACAGCTCACACCGCCACCCAATTTGTGTCATCTGCAAACTTGGAGATATTACACTCAATTCCTTCATCCAAATCATTAATGTATGTTGTAAATAGCTGGAGTCCCAGCACAGAGCCCTGCGGCACCCCACTAGTCACTGCCTGCCATTCTGAAAAGGACCCGTTTATCCCGACTCTCTGCTTCCTGTCTGCCAACCAGTTCTCTATCCACATCAGTACATTACTCCAATACCATGTGCTTTAATTTTGCACACCAATCTCGTGTGGAACCTTGTCAAAAGCCTTTTGTCAAAAACACCACATCCACTGGTTCTCTCTTGTCCACTCTACTAGTTACATCTCAAAAAATTCCATAAGATTTGACAAGCAGGATTGCCCTTTCATAAATCCATGCTGACTTGGACCGATCCTGTCACTGCTTTCCAAATGTGCTGTTATTTCATCATCTGAGATGTCCTTAACTCTTGACACCGGGCAGGCAACACAGCCTTCGGGACTCACTCTCTCGGCGGTATTATGTCCTGTCGAAGCTTACCCATTACCCATGTTAGGCTGACTGGTGTGCTGTTACCCAATTTATCCCTCTCTTCCTTTTTGAACAGAGGTGTCATATTGGCAACCCACGAATCATCGGATACAGAGACAAGGATGAAAGAAAGATTTTGGTCAGAGCCTCTGCTTCTGCCTCTCTGACTTTCCCCATTCTCGGATGTGGCCATCAGGACCTGGTGACCGTTCTATCGGAATCCCATCAATTTTACAGTACTCCTTCCTTATCTATAATTATCTTATTGCATTGCGCTACTTCCTTCTCTTCTCCCCCTTTCCTTCCCACTACTGTGCTCGTTTGTAAACTCAGAGGCAAAGTTCTCATTTAATACCTGTATCTCCAGCCTTCAGAAGTTCTTTTCCATCTCTATTCAGCCCGAACTTTTCTTCAACTATCCTTTTACCTGTTGTGCATTAAACCTTTACTATATCCCTTTAAGTTATTGCCTGTCCCTTAGGCTTTCTGGTTTCCTTCTTTTTGCTTCCCCACGATTTTCTATTTTCTGCTTGATTTTCCTTTGTATTTCGATTTTACATATTTTGCTGCTCTTTACATTTATTTCAGACCATCGTTTAGCTTTCCTTTAAAGCTGCTTTTAAATTGTTGCTGGTTCATGTAGGTCTTGTGAAGCTGGCTGCAAACAATGTAAACTGCTGGGACTCAGACTTGCAGCTGGGAAGTCCTCTTTTTAGGAAATCTTTCCAGCCACCAATCTTGGTGAGTTCACAGTTTTATATTCACCTTGCAGCTGGTTGGACTTTGGTGGAATCAGAGATACTAGAACAAGTTTCACACAATATAAAAGGAATTAAAATCTTTGTGGGTTTACACCATCACCGTCTACTGGTAGCAAGGCAAGAGCAGTTTAGCTTTTTCTCGGAGTTAACTGAATTAATTTTCTCTAGTGGCTGCTACTTCAGAGATTCACAGTGCAATCATTAAAAAAAAACAGAGCAGGACTATAAGCAGCCGGAAGCAGACAATGTGACCAGTCTCTGATACTCCATTCAACTCTGGCATCATAATCAGCACAACCACCCCTAAACAAGGGATCGATTCTCTCTCTCTCGGTATCCTGGTGAGGGAGGTGGCAATGAAGACGACTTTACACAAAAGGACAACATGCCTTAATCACAGTCATGATTCCTTTACAAAGAAGGAATAGGATTGTAACACAACAATGGACAAAATTACTGAGGGGTTTCCCTCACATCGGATACTCTAAAATTATACTCACTAAATCAAATATCAGACAAATAATTAACAGCAAGTCCATCATAAAAGTGAAACTGTATTTTGCGATGACATCCACTGAAACCAGCGCTAACTGAATTCAGTTAATGTCATGCACAATATTGAAAATGTGTTAAATTTCAAATTGCAGCATGCTAGCCTTTATCTATCCTCACTGCAGTCACTTTTCCTCGTGTAATTACCAGTTCTCATCAGCAATTTTCTGATGGTTTTTTCTTCATC
Organism: Pristiophorus japonicus; assembly: GCF_044704955.1. Lineage (NCBI taxonomy): Eukaryota > Metazoa > Chordata > Chondrichthyes > Pristiophoridae > Pristiophorus > Pristiophorus japonicus. The sequence goes on from NC_091995.1 coordinate 99,573,733, forward strand.
AATCAGTTACGGTAGCATACGCTCAGTGCATCCTGCTTCATTAGCCATCTTGCACTTTTAAGCATCAGCTTGACTCAACTGGTGGCACTCTTGCTTGAGTCAGAAGGTCATGTGTTCAAGCCCCACTCCATGACTTGAGCACATAATCTGGACTGCTACTTAATGAGGAACAGAGGGGAAGCTCTAATGTTAGAAGTGCTCTTTCAGATGGCACTATTTGAATTGGAACAGGGATCTCTCCAATGTCTATGTTTCTATGTCCCATTTGCCAACATTTCTCCCAACCAATACCAAAACCGATTAAATGGCTAATTATCTCATGTACTTCTTTTGCAGGAACTTGCTATGTGCAAAATGGCTGCTGTCATCATTGCACTTCAATAGCAATTCATTGGCTGTGAAACATTTTGTGATGTCCTGAATTTGGGATAAAGAATTGTCTAAATACAGGCTATTTTTGCCCTTGGGTCTTAGCACAGTGTCAGGTACAATAGCCTCATTCTGGTCTGCCTCTGAACCAAAACGTGGTGACTCCCTGAACCACGATTCTATGATTCAGGGAGTCACCACTTCAGCTGGGCAACTACAATAGACAACTGCACTTTCCTCACTGTCCTCCCCAAACATAAAAACACTTTGACCTTATACAAAATGGTGTTGATTGGGAAACTCATGTTGACATTGTTAATGGCAATCCTGAAAATAAACAGCCCGACTGCCACGGACTAGTGTTTTACCACTGGAATACCCTGTTCCCCTCAGGGCTGCTAAATGTGTTGAGCCAGCTCCGCGAGTCAGCACGCTTGCATCTCAACTCAAACCGGCACCTTGATACAAGCACACTGATGCACAGAACTGGTTCAATGTCAAATCTCAAACGAACCATTTCAATTTTTTTTTTTTAATTTGCAGAGTTGATTCAAATCATTTTATATTGTCATTTGCCTGCACTCGTCTGTAGGCAATTGGGAGGCAGATTTAGAAAATTACATCTACTACAATATAAATGTAGAAGTGCTGCACGAAGGTTATTTTGGCATTGCTTCTTTCACAATCAATATAAAGGAAAAGGGCCTTGAAATAGTCTTAACAGAACACTGCCAACAATAACAGCAGCAATCGTGCTTAGTGCTGTTTTTCAGAGGCTGAAAATCTGAAGTGTGAATCTTATAAGTGAAAGCCACTTGAAAATGGAAGATAATGTAGAAACCTCATTTATATTACGCAGCAGTCACTGGATGGTGATCAGGATTGGGAATCCTGGCAGTCTGCAAAGTGCAGGGTGCTGAAAACAACTGTGGTGCCTTCTCTACCAATCAGCTTAAATTCACTGACTCAGTATAGATCAGGGGTCAAACCCCAATTGGTTTGTACATAGCTCAGTGCCATACAAGGCGGGGTATTTACCCAGTGATGGGGGAGCAGCAAATTTTATTTATGAAATACTGAAGTTGGATTATTGCCACAATGAGGTTGGATGCATCGAATATTCATTCCGTATCTTGTGCTGTTCATTCTTATTGTGGTGACGTCTTTCTATAGGCCGTTGCCTGGGGTTGGGGGGGGTGGGCGGTGCGTAGAGGAATAGCTTTGTCATATATTTTGCTGGGTCCTCCACTGCCTACGGAACTCCATCTTAGCTGATCTCCTTCTCAGAATAGAGTGTTCCATTAGGACATTGAGGCACTCCAACTGGCAGCTAAAACTCGCCAACAGAAGTTTGACATTTTAATGGTAATTGGAATTGGGTTTCAACTTGATTAAGGCTCTAACCCTTTCTCTGAAAGTCAAAAAATTTACTTTGAGATATTGCTAATACTTACAGCAGAACACAAGTGAAAACAAAAAAAAAGTTTTGTACAGATAGAGTTAACTGCAGCAATGGTAAAGACATTCAGAGCATTTGCCAAAGGCTAATGAAAAACACATTTCAGCATGCGTCATGCACAACTTTCCACTGCTGCAGTAGATTCACTTCCAAGATGTCTGGAGCCCTCATTATTAAATGCTAAATCTTCTCTGCACAGTACTTCATTTTACAGATATCAGCAATTTATTTGCACTGTTTTATTAATGGGTGTTTCTATTTTATTAATGTTAGAGTCAGGTATATCCAAGAAGGAATGGTTAAATATATCACATCTTCCCCTTCTAATGAGGATTTTAGGCTTCATTACTCACCATTTTACAATATATTTTACAGTCTTGTGGCAGGTATCAGCCACGCACTACTTTTGCAACCAAGTACAGTAATCCTGTGCCATCATAACTCACAGAAAAAAGTTACACTTTGTTGGAAAAAGCTGCATTAAACTTTCCAAAGCAAACAATTTTTCAGTGATCCACAATTCCTAATTAATCCATTTTAATAACTCCAGACTAAAAGGGCGGACCGAGTAAGAGAGGGGCAGATCTGAAATATTTAGGGGGTGAAATTGCTCTTAGTGGGAAATTGGGAAGGGCAGTTCGATTTATCCGGAAATTTACCGCCCGGTGGGAGTCAGCGGGAAGAGCCGATAAATGTAACTAAATAGCCGGCTCGTTAACTCCGACACCGCCTCCCAGCACTTTGGGCGCTGTTTGAGGCAGTGTAGGGGCGGGTTCGGGTCGGGACCTGGGAGGTGATGACGTGCCGCAACATCCCTTCCCTTCACTTAAAGGGGAGGGACGCTGGGCCACCAGGGAGGATTTCGGCTGGGCCAGTGTCCTGTTGGCGGCCCGGCTGAATCAGTGGCTGCCACTGTCGGCCGACAAAACAAATGGCCGCCGCAGCAGTGCGCCTTCCCTTTAAGGGCGGCTGCACCGCCCAGCCACTGGCAGCTTCCCGCCTCACCAAGCTGTCGGGGGACCGACCGGCGGTGACCGCACTCCCGCGGGGCAGAAAAGGGGTCGCCGCCGGGCGGAAAGGGGTCGGCATGCCGGGCGGGGTGGAAACCCGTTCCCACTGCCCGGGGACAATTGCAGATGGGTCAGCCCCGCCGCCTGCCCCCTGGCAGAAAGGCCTTGCCACCCAGTTACTTAGAGGCGGTAACGGGCCTTAAAGAAGGGGGGCAATTCCCCCCCACACCAATCTCATACTCAGAACTCTGCTATATTCATAGACAAGTGTTCCTAGTTTTGAAAGTCTCCGATTATTCCAAGCAGTTCAATAAATACTTTTCTGCAAATCCTTTTATAGCTCCCTCGCTACGTATTATTCTCAAACACAGGGTTACCAAAAGAGCTGCTGCTAACCCTCTGCCAAGGTAGCATTGAGGTGTAGTAGCAGTCAAAGGATCTCATGCTTTCAGTTTTCTCTACCTGTAATAAACCTCCTGGCTTCTTGACTAAATAATCAGTAAAAGGTAGGCCACAAAAAGAATCAAAACAACACTTACATCCTTCCAGCAGGCTGTGCCACCTCGGTGCCATTTAACCAGACTGGGGTAGTCCTTCAGCCAGCAGCAACCTAGTACTTTGCTCAAGTGGCTACTTTTCATATATGAACCTGCACATTGATGGGCAGCATTCAGTTTGACGGTGAACTTGATTACAACCAAGTCCAACAATACCCTGGCTTAACACCTACTCATCCACTCCAGTGCAGGTTGCTGGATAGTGATCGAAGGTTTTTTTTCCTCCTCTCTAGCCAGGGAACAATGAGGCGAACTGCAGCACTCTTCAAACTCAGCAGAGGCTAGGAATCAACCACTGCACTTTCCAGGGCTGTATGACTCAGTGATCTATCATATAGTGCATTTACTCATCAAGTCTTTATCAGGATGAAGGCGAAGAATGATATTTAACAATCTTACCTTCCTTACTTTGGAGAGTATGTACTTTAATACACCATGTCATTCTATTACAGTTCAGTTTTTCCAAAGAGAAAACATTAGAAGTAACATAGAAACATAGAAAATAGGTGCAGGAGTCGGCCCTTCGAGCCTGCACCACCATTCAATAAGATCATGGCTGATCATTCCCTCAGTATCCCTTTCCTGCTTTCTCTCCATACCCCTTGATCCCTTTAGCCATAAGGGCCATATCTAACTTTCTCTTGAATATATCCAATGAACTGGCATCAACAACTCTCTGCGGTAGGGAATTCCACAGGTTAACAACTCTCTGAGTGAAGATGTTTCTCCTCATCTCAGTCCTAAATGGCTTACCCCTTATCCTAAGACTGTGTCCCCTGGTTCTGGATTTCCCCAACATTGGGAACATTCTTCCTGCATCTAACCTATCCAGTCCCGTCAGAATTTTATATGTTTCTATGAGATGAAGTAGGCTAGGACGTTTCGGTATTATGGAAATATACCTTCCACTATCTATTATCAATACCCATATTGTCCTGACTCATCGTGTACGTCTTTACTTATCTTCTCACCTAATTTGCATATGCAATTCAACCTTCAAAAGTATGAAGAAAACGATCTTGGTTAGAATTTGTAGGTCTGAACAGAAACAGCTCACTTCCAATAACTGCCGCCTTTCAACCAACAGCGTTCAATATTTTGTTCAAGCCTGAAGTCAGATTTGATCACCTTTGTCTAAAGAAATACAACCCACTTTGATGTATTTGACTCGACCAGCCCTCTGCATTTCAATGAGGTTGTGATTTGCCCCATTCTGCTCTATCATAAATCTCATTCCTAGTATTTCCCCAAACAGCATAAAATGTTACATTTACACAGAAACGTGGTCGTTTCTTTCATCTAAAGTAAGAGATCCATCATATTTTGGACCACTTTTCTCACAGGAAACTAACCAGATGTTTATAGCTTTCACTATGACAAAGACCACTGAAGTTTGCAATGCTTGCTCACCTACTTCATTCAGCCCAGCCACTTCATCTTGTAACTCATTTATAATGTGCTGCCACATTATCGAGTCGCCCCCAGGCTAGATCCAAGACCGCCCCATCCTCTGTCATCAAACTACAGTATGCGGACGACGCTTGCGTCTGCACACAGAGGCCGACCTCCAAGCCATCGTCAACATCTTCACCAAGGTGTATGAAAGCATGGGCCTTAAACTAAACATCCGTAAGACAAAAGTCCTCCACCAACCTGACCCCACCACACAGCACTACCGCCCCCCCGCGCAGCAAAATCCATGGTGTGGCCTTGGACAACATGGACCACTTTCCATACCTTGGGAACCTATCAGCAAGGGCAGACATCGACGACGAGGTCCAATACCCCCCCTAGTGCGCCAGCGCAGCCTTTGGTCACCTGAGGAAGAGAGTGTTCGAAGACCAGGCCCTCAAATCTGGCACCAAGCTTATGGTCTACAGGGCTGTAGTGATACCCGCCATCCTGTATGGCTCAGAGACGTGGACCATATACAGTAGACACCTCAAATCGCTGGAGAAATACCAACAATGTCTCTGCAGGATAGACGCAGCAACATCAGCGTTCTCGATCAGGCCAACATCCCCAGCATCAAAGCACTGACCACACTCGACCAGCTACATTGGGCGGGCCACATTGTCAGCATGCCTGACACAAGACTCCCAAAGCAAGGACTTTATTCTGAACTCCTACACGGCAAGCGATCCCCAGGTGGACAGAGGAAATGTTTCAAGGACACCCATCAAAACCTTCTTGATAAAGTGCAACATCCCCGACACCTGGGAGTCCCTGGCCAAAGACCACCCTAAGTGGAGGAAGAGCATCCAGGAGGGCGCTGAGCCTCATCGCCGAGAGCATGCAGAAATCAAGCGCAGGCAGCGGAAGGAGCATGTGGCAAACCAGTCCCACCCACCCTTTCCTTCAACCACTGCCTGTCCCACCTGTGACAGAGACTAATTCCCATATTGGACTGACTTTGAAAACTCTGAGTGGAAGCAAGTCTTTCTCGATTTCGAGGGGCTGCCTATGACGATAACTGCCACATTAGAATGTGACCGTGTGCGCAGAGGCGCCAGCTATGGTTGGTGAATCCACCTCAGACTGCCAGAATATTTAATCAGGAGTGAGAAGATTGCAATGGCTTCTGCCAATCTTTATGCCTCACCAGCCAGTCAAGCAATTGCAGTTCAATTACTTTGTGATTTCTTGTATGGTTTGAACAGGGAGTTGAACATATTTCTTTTTGAAAAATAAAAGTTACATTTAAAAAAATATATATTTCAACTAAATACATGTGTACTACCAATGATTCAGATTTGAACAATCTAAATGTTATCCTATTTTCCCCAAGTCCCGACTGTAGAAGGATAGGACTGCGTGAATGCTGAATACGGTTGTGTACAACCAGCCAAGACTAGCAATTTATCATCAAGGGGGAAGGCGCGGAGGAAATGTTAGCCAGGGCTGCAATTTGAAGCCAGTCTCTCAGCAGCAGTGTAGAAATGCCTACACCACTTCGTCGCCTTCATTCAAGAGGTTTTAAAAACTAAACATATTAATAAACTATTCCTGACAACAGTGCCTCAAACATAGGATTCAGGACTTGATTTTCTAGGGTAATGAAAGGATCAAATCCAAACCTACTCAGTAACTACAAGGTTAGCTACGTTTTAACTGCAATTCAGTTTGTTCAGGATGACTGGTTTTTCCATGCAACTGAACTAACAGAACTCAATGGTTTACGGAAAATGTAACTGAGGGGGCCGATTCCAACTGGATGAAAGGGAGAAAAGCGCCATGAACCTTTCCATTCTCCCAATCTGGATCTATCTTCAGAACCATTTATGTTTATATCTGACTGATCCCAGCATCCCAGAGGCTCAGACGGAGCTGAATGATAATTGTATTCAGACATGAGTAAGTAGTCTGGGATGGATTTGCTCCGCTGGGAATGTTAACACTGCTGCTACACACATCTGTGAAACCTTTTTCTGAAACAAATGCATAATAATTATCCAAAGCTGAAACAGCCACTTTCTAATGAGTGGATAGCGAATACACAGTCAGTTTCATCAATTCTTTTAACCATACTTTCTCCTCCCTAGACCCAGGACTCTTCGCTTCTACAGATGCAGGAGGATGGAATCATCCCTTCTCAATCCTAATTTGGAATTAGTAAAAAAGCGGCAAGGACTAACAGAATGTTTTCTCTCACCACCGCAGAAGCTGCTGTTTCCTTCTGCGAACCAGCTTGTGACCCAGGTGAACAATTGACAGCTGAAGCTAGAAAGTTCAAATGACATCCCGCCCGTGCTTTTAACCCTCTAGTTTGAAGCCGATGAGGCCACAGATTGCAAGATGCCACTAATATCTTTGACAATACAGTCCAGTGGAAACTTGCCACTCCGCTAGAATCGCATGAATTTCAAAAGGACAATAACTGAATTTTTTTTCTAAATAGCAAATCAGAAACTTTAACTCGATGCTATATTTTGTTTTCTTTCCCACTGTTTTTTCTGGTGTTAAATTGAAGTGGAGAAGGAAGGCAGGTAAAGGAAATGTTAAATGTGTCTGTTAGAAGTAATGTGTAAACAGCAACATACTAGGAGAGGGCTGTGTTCAAACAAGTCAACACTGCTCGCTCCGCCCCTTTGTAGATCTGACCAAAGTTGAAAATCCTGAAATATAAACAGCTCATTTTTTATAAAAGGGACATCATTCAAGTACTACCCAGCCTGTTTTAGCCTCAAAAGGAAAACAAGACTGAATCTCTTCACGTCCCTCGAGTGATGCTGCCAGCAAACTGCATATGGTTTACTTTCCCTCGAACAGAAATGTTCCGAATGGTATCAGGGATACATTTCTCCGACATAAATTCAGCTGCTGCTGTACAACTTGATTAGGAACCAGTTTCTCATGTTCAGGGGACTCTTCATAAAAAGGTGAAGCGTTTATTACTCGTTTACAAACTAAAGAGAAAATGTAAATCGAATTAAGGTACATCACAGCACTGTCATTTTTTACCATTTGTTCTTGGCATATGGGTGATACTGACAAGGCAGTGTCATGCCAGTGTTACTGCCCGCCCCCAGTTTCCCCGAAGACATTCAAATTCAACCATATATCGTGGGACTCGAATCACATGTAGGCCAGACTGGGTAGGAGTGGCCAGTTAGCTTCCCTGAAGGACATTCGTGAACCAGTCGAATTGAATTTGATAATGTGGTGGGATTTGAACTCAACCTCTGGGTTACTTGTCCAGCAGTGCAACCACGAGGCTAATGTACCCTGTTGAGAAAAATGACACAGCATTCTTCTCCCTTCCCAAGCAAAAATCTTTTCAAATCATTTCTTTATGAAGATAATTTCCCTTTAATATCAGGGAAATAAATCAACTCTGATTCTGTTCTCCAAGGATGAATGATCATCACCTCAGTACTGGAGACCATTCGGACATCACTGCTGGAATCTATCCCGGGCTGTTCGGAACACCATGACGAGCGGAACGTAGTGCCTGCCTTTAACTGGATGTCGAACTTATCAACAGCATGGTTGCCCTGCTTAAACCACATCCCCTGCAGACAAATTAGAATCCTGGAATGATGCAGTATAGAAGGATGCCATTCGGCCCATCGTGCCTGTGCCGGCTCTTTGAAAGAGTGATCCAATTAGTCCGCTCACCCACTCTTTCCCCTGCAATTGTTTCCCCCTCAAGTATTTATCCAATTCTGTTTTGAAAGTTACTATTGAATCTGCCTTGACCACAGCTAGGATGAATCCACTGTGCCACTGGCGTGATGTTGACAAACTGCTTGAAACAGCAACATTTAAAGTTACCATTTATGCAACGTGCTTCCTTTCACAAGCTGAATTTCCCTGGAACATTAGAAAGAGAATTCACCACCATTTCTAAGAGATCCTATTGGTAGGCTGGCGGACCAGATCCAGGTCTCTTTAATCCCTCACTCAGAAGTAAAAAATGGTTAGGTTGCTCATCATACCTTTATTATTACAGTAACCTAAAACACCTCAATAATTGGTCATTTACAGTATTGTGGGACTAATTAGACAGCTCTGTCAAAGAGCTGGCACAGGCACATTGGGCCGAATGTTGCATGATTCTATGACTCTAATGACTAGATTGGCAATCCTATGTTCATTCAGTAACTTTCTGGTAATGGCTTGTAAATAAAGAAATACACAGCCCAACACAGATACCATTAGGAACACTATACTTCAATGTTTCATATCAAGTGCATTTCAATTCTACTGTGTTATCTTGCTCTCACCTCTAGAACCAGAGGTTATGGGTTCAAGTCCCATCCATTATCTAGATTGACACCACAGTACTGAGGGAGTGTTAAATTGTCAGAGGTGCTGCCCTTCAGCTAGGAAGTTAAACCAAGGCGCCATATACCTGTTCAGGTAACCTCAACCACCAAAAAACAGATTAACTGCTTACTCATCTCACTGCTGTTTGTAAAACCTTCCTGTATATAAAATTTTCCCATATAATAGTTATTGCACTTCAAAATAATTCACTGTATGTGAAGCACTTTGCAATGTTTAAGAGTTGTAATAAAGAACTATAAAAGCAGAGTGTTCTCGGATTAAAATAGGAAATTTCAGATATGGCACCAAAAACCTAGAACTGAGGGGTTATAGCCATCAGCAGAGATTGAAGAGGCTGGCGCTCTTTTTCCTAGAAAGGAGAAAGCTGAGGGGTGGCCTGATATAGAGTTCTTTAAGGTTAGGAAGGGGTTTTATAGGCAAGAGAGAGAAAATATTTTGGTTTGTTGGTAATCAAAAACTAGGGATCATAAATATAAGATAGTCGCTCATAAATCCAATATGGAATTCAGGAGAAACTCCTTTACCCAGACAGCGGTTAGAATGTGAAACTTGCTACAACATGGAGTAGTTGAGACGAACAGCATGGATGCATTTGAAGGGAAGCTAGGTAAGTGCACAAGGGAGAAAGGTATGGAAGGTTAATGCTGATAAGGTTAAATAATGTAGAGTAGGAGGAGGCTCGTGTAGAGCATAAACACCGGCATAGACCAGTTGGGCTGAACGGCCCGTTCTGTGCTGTAAATTCCATGTAATTATTTTACTAAGTACCTGAGGTTTGCCAGCACTTCAAAATTATTTTCCGCCTTCATCTTTTGCCCTACCTGTATGCAATCTGCATAATAGCAATTCCAATAACTAAGTGGGCTGAAGTTGCTGCATCATTGACACTGTACAGCTTTTCTACAGGCTGTGTATACGCAATGACTTGGTTTCAAATGAGCAAAACATACCAAAGAGGTAAGCTACAACCATTTTACTTGGCAACACCAAAATTCGAATGACGGTGCAAGCACTTGAAATATTTCTCTAATGCAGGAATCCATTCGAAGCACTTTGCAAAGACATACATCTTCGGTTGAATAACTTATTACACCTGGGACCTCTGCAGACTGAACAGTGCAGGGATTTCATACTGTTCATTGTATACAACACATTGCGGCTAAAAGTTAGGTGTTTTTAAAAAAACTTAATCTACTTGCTTTGTTTTAAATGGAGAGAGACAAATATCTACATGGGCTCAGTTGAGACTTTTAAAAATTTCTCTAACCTGCAACCAATTTGTTTAAAATAAGATTATGCAAGTCTTTCAAAAGACCTACCAAAAGCCGAGACTGCAGCAGATTTCAGTCTGTTGCCTGATAGATAAAGGCACTGCCTGCTGTAGCAGTCACACAGACTTGAAAATCCCAGGATCCATCCCAGTCTCAATGGGCTTCAATGGCTCTAGTGTAGGAACAGAAAAGAAAGCAGGGAGGCAGGTGGAGGGAATCAGCCCAAGTTCCCTCTCCTGATTGTTATTTAGTAACCTCTGTTGGAACATTCCTGTGGGGTTGGAAGATAAGGACAGGATCTGATTTGTCATTGGCGCCTTGCACGGTTGGATAGTTGGGATATATTCACTGAATGCATCAGGATTCTCATCTCCACTCTCAAGCAAATCCAGCACCAACTAGGAGTTGCACTGAAGTTCTTTTGGCCCACCTCCCGGGCTGTAGGACTAGTGATCTCCATGGGAGGAAGGAGAGGGAGAGGTTGGGTTGTAGGAACCGTGCCCTGATCCTTGATGTGTTTACATGGATTGTGATATTGTACCTATTGCTCTTGTCATTGCACCTCTTGATCAGACTGCTAGGAAGCGCACCAGAGCAGCATGGCTAATCTTTCTTCTTCCTGTTCTCTAAATTAGCAACGGTAAGGCAGAGTGGAAACTCATTAGTGTGTGTAGAAAACTGCAAACAAACCTCCTACAATTCAATAAGGCAGCATGATGGGAGTGCCAATTGAGTGCCCCACCATCTCTCCTGGATTATCTAATTTTAACAAAAGAACACAGTACCTTCATTAAGCAATTCACAAATAATTAAGGAGCATTTTGACAAAGGTATATGGTATAAATCATTCCTTTCAATGCACACCTCAACTGTGCTAAGCAGATTAATGTGACAAATGTTCTTAATATAAATGTGATGGAAAGATTGTAGATTTCAACATGTGCCCTCCCCACAACAACCCCCACCCCCCCCCACTCGACAAGAATTTGAGTTAATATCTCCAAGTACAGTAAGCATGGGACAGAAATATTATTTTGATAAATTCAGGAATAGCATAATTATTGAGATACATAACTTTGATTTTATTTAACTGTACTTGAAGCAGTATCAGGTTTGAAACGCCCCAAAAATCAGTTTTCTGGGATAGTATTTTGTCACCTCACTAGCTGTTTCACAACCCATCTGAACACTGCCTAATCTTATATTGAGCCACTCCCCAGAAAAGCTGTGGACAAAATAAGCTGGCATCCAACAGAAGAGAAAGCTCAAACAAAACTGAGCCATGTAAATATTCAGCAATCAGCATATAGTAAGGAAATGAAAACATTAAGTCTACTTATCAATCACAGGTAAATGCACACATTGTACCGTTATCTATCTGAAAACTAGACAAAAGCACAGCTGCACCTTTTGACCAAGTACCATCCAAGGATTGCTTCCCTCTGAGGCTTAAGCCAAATCCTGTGCACATTATCTGACAGTTAACTGGACCAGCATCAATCATTCATTTCAACTGCAGCATTTCCAAAGGAGTCCTTAAAAAGATACTAAAATGTTCCTTTAAAATGGACAGATTTTACTCATGTAACATGACCAAGGGGAAGAATTGCTCCAGCTGTTAAGTGTAGCAAAATGCTTAAAACGTTTGTTTTGAATGTACTTAGAATGTTGCTCCAATAACAATGAAATCAATGCTTCCCCTCTCATTAGTAATTTTCTTTCTAGTTTTCTCCTGTTCTGAAAGGCTGAATCTTGCAGGGGTTTAACTTCCCCTATGCGAGCAGCCTTTAATATAGCTCTGAAGTGTCCATTCTTCATGTGTGATCCTAGATAGTAGGTGTTAGCAGGCTATTCAACTGTGGAGAGCTATGATCGCCTTGCCCAACACATGCAATTTCCAACAAGGATCACTGAATAGCAATCAGATGTGGGAACCTTCCTGATCATTCTTAAAGCTGATACCTGGAAACCCCATCGTGCATGTAAAACATGCAGGTATAATGAAATACATTTGACTGCATTTTATATATGTATACTGGTTTCACAGTTTATATGAATCTTTTTTAAAAACTCATGCTTTAAGGTCTGAATTTAAAGTCACCTTGAGCCGGTTGCAATTTAAATCAGTCACTACATTGCTCAGTTTGAACAATGGGTAAAATCTTTCACATGGGATATGCAATGAATTACAAATGACGTGAAACTGAACAAAAGCTCAACCACAATTCTAGGGTGGAGGGATCATAATGAGTTACATTAAATTCAAAAATATTCCTCGACATAACTAGAATTTTAATATCTGAAATTAAAATCCCTTTTCTTTCAAACAATGTAAAAATGACTTAATAATTCTCAGTTAACAGAGGTAGTGTATGCAGAGATGGCTGCGTTTTGTTGCAAATGCTGTTTTCTTTCATTAAAGCCCTTTATCAGCAGGCTCCTTTCTGAAGCACTGGATAAAATACCTCCAAAACCATGTTCCCCAGATTGCAGAAGGCATTGTTGTTGCTTCTTTGTGCAAATGATGAAATAACATGCAAGTGTCTGCAGAAAGTGTTAGGAAAACAACCAATACTGCTTCCCAAAAATTATGAAACTGCATTAAATTAAATCTCAGTATTCAGAGGTTAATAGCTTCAGTCTGAATCTTCAAGTACAATGGCTCCTGTAAATAAATATATTTTTTGAAACCCCAGCTGATACCTTTTGTTTGCTAAAGATCAGAAGGGAAATGGCCTACACCCAACTTGCTCAATAAAACCCCACATTTACTGGACAGGTATATGACATTAAAAAGAACAAGGGGTTACCAAATCAACTCAAAATGTTTCATACATGTATGTGTTGCAGTCTTCTCAGTGACTCCAATCTTTTATGAACTCAAAATATGAATATAAAGATGGGAGCTGCCTACCTTTAAATGCTTGGACCCTATGGAGTTCTTTGGCAGGAAGACTGATTCGGAACAGATAGGCTGTTTTCGTTCATTCAGAGCGTATGGCACACTGACTATGGTTCTCTACATTTCTGCTCAACAGAATTGCTGGAAACGCACAGAATAGACTATACATGTACTAACACGAGAAGCAAATTCAGCATGGAGAGGGTTAAATATCCTGTGCTTTGTCTCGATGACTGCAGTATACAGACAAGGAGAAAGGGTTCCTTAAATAAATAGACCGCTGAACCTCCGATTTTGCACAGCACCAAACCATCTGTGTATTTTACTGTACCATTCAGCCCAGTCTGTTGAAACGATTCCAGTTTTCGGTAACTTGATCACAGAGACTGATTTATTTTTGAAAGGTTAGATTTTCTGGTGTATTTTACAAGCCTTGACGGTCGAGGATATGGAAAGCACAAGGAATGCAAGCAGCCTCCCCGATAACCAGCAGAACGAACAGAGCTCGGCAGACAATAGAAGCAATGATTCATTCAGTACAAATACAAACTGCACAGCACAGGCACATGGCTCAACTCACACTTTCTACAAACATTTACAGACAATAGCAGCTTAAAACAGTAAGGTGTACCTGTGAAACCATCGCCTTTCTCTCCATAAACCAAGTAAAGCAAATGTGAGTAATCCCTGTTTTAGCTTGACTTTCCGACACAGATTGCACAGATTCGCCCCTCTCTTTTCTCTCCTGTTATCTCCCCTACAGCAACTCCCAGATCTTGGCCAGATGGCTCGTGCGGGCTCCGCCTTGCATGCCATGGGCTATTAATCACAACTAACCACTCCCCCCACTGTCTCCGAACCCGATACCTGATCCTCACTGAAAGAAAAAGCTGCAAAGCCAGCCCAATGTCTGCACTCTCCCAGCACTCCCTGAGGTGAATTCAGACGGCCCTTCCACACGCAGCTGCTTAGTATGCCAAGGCTAGATATTTTAGATTTAACATCTTGCCTACCTTTTGGGAAAAATACATGTGCTTTTCTCATTTAAGACTCGAGGTTTTTCCTTCCTCAGAAAGTTATCTGACAGATTTCTCCAATTTATTTTTTAATCTCTTGATGATTGAAACAATTCAGAGATACAGGACTGAGCAGATGCCAGGGACCTTTTCCAAACGCAACTTATTTTAAAAGGTACTCGAACAAAGAGCAGTTCTTCAAAGCACCTCATGGATGGCCACTTACTGTACAATGGACTGCTTTGGGCTGTTAACTCAAATCCGAGCTCCAAACCCACAATCACATTGAAATGGCTCGAAAGGACAAAAAGTTATAATAGTCTCAGTCCATGTTGGGGGGTGGAGGGGAGGGGCGAGAGAAGGCTATTTTCCCCCCAGTCCTGCACTGCACATATTACAATGAGCACCCTTAAAGAAAAGACAGACTTGCATTTATATAGCGCCTCATTTCTATGAGCATACTGAGTTTACATCTTCTGCAATTCTGGCCCTTGATTAACTGCTTTAAAAAAATTAAGCGTCAAATTTGAAGCTGCAAAATCCAGACGTTCTCCTCTTGGCAGTATTTGGTTCCGGCCAGCCATCAGCAATACCTCCCCAAGAGGCAATTTTCCCAGTGTAAACCTAGACAATGCAAGTCAGCAGGATATTTAAACATGGGGGCATCAGAAGTGATTCTGCACTCACCCACAGGGGTCACTGGATACCAATTAGGAACAGAAATGCCAGCTGATTCCCTCCCTCAAGCCCAGACGCACGAGATCATCGAAACATAGAAAATAGGTGCAGGAGTAGGCCATTCGGCCCTTCGAGCCTGCACCACCATTCAATAAGATCATGGCTGATCATTCCCTCAGTACCCCTTTCCTGTTTTCTCTCCATACCCCTTGATCCCCTTAGCCATAAGGGCCATATCTAACTCCCCCTTGAATATATCCAATGAACTGGCATCAACAACTCTGTGGTAGAGAATTCCACAGGTTAACAACTCTCTGAGTGAAGAAGTTTCTCCTCATCTCAGTCCTAAATGGCTTACCCCTTATCCTTAAGACTGTGACCCCTGGTTCTGGACTCTCCCAACATTGGGAACATTCTTCCTGCATCTAACCTGTCTAGTCCTGTCAGAATTTTGTGTGTTTCTATGAGATCCCCTCTCATTCTTCTAAACTCCAGTGAATAAAGGCCCAGTCGATCCAGTCTCTCCTCATATGTCAGTCCAGCCATCCCAGGAATTAATCTGGTGAACCTTCGCTGCACTCCCTCAATAGCAAGAACGTCCATCCTCAGATTAGGAGACCAAAACTGAACACAATATTCCAGGTGAGGCCTCACCAAGGCCCTGTACAGCTGCAGCAAGACCTCCCTGCTCCTACACTCAAATCCCCTAGCTATGAAGGCCAACATGCCATTTGCCTTCTTCACCGCCTACTGTACCTGCATACCTACCATCAATGACTGATGTACCATGACACCCAGGTCTCGTTGCACCTCCCCCTTTCCTAATCTGCTGCCATTCAGATAATATTCTGCCTTCATGTTTTTGCCACCAAAGTGGATAACCTCACATTTATCCACATTATACTGCATCTGCCATGCATTTGCCCACTCACCTAACCTGTCCAAGTCACCCTGCAGTCTCTTAGCATCCTCCTCACAGCTCACACCACCACCCAAGCTTAGTGTCATCTACAAACTTGGAGATATTACTCTCAATTCCTTCATCTAAATCATTGATGTATATTGTAAAGAGCTGGGGTCCCAGCACTGAGCCCTGCGGCACCTCACCAGTCACTGCCTGCCATTTTGAAAAGGACCCGTTTATCCCGACCCTCTGCTTCCTGCTTGCCAACCAGTTCTGTATCCACGTCAATACATTATCCCCAATACCATGTGCTTTAATTGTGCACACCAATCTCTTGTGTGGGACCTTGTCAAAAGCCTTTTGAAAGTCCAAATACACCACATCCACTGGTTCTCCCTTGTCCACTCTGCTAGTTACATCCTCAAAAAATTCCAGAAGATTTGTCAAGCATGATTTCCCTTTCATAAATCCATGCTGACTTGGACCGATCATGTCACTGCTTTCCAAATGCGCTGCTATTTCATCTTTAATAATTGATTCCATAATTTTCCCCACTACTGATGTCAGGCTAACCGGTCTATAATTTCTCGTTTTCCCTCTCCCTCCTTTTTTAAAAAGTGGTGTTGCATTAGCTACTCTCCAGTCCATAATAACTGATCCAGAGTCGATAGACTGTTGGAAAATGATCACCAGTGCATCCACTATTTCTAGGGCAACTTCGTTAAGTACTCTGGGATGCAGACTATCAGACCCTGGAGATTTATCGGCATTCGATCTCATCAATTTCCTTAACACAATTTCCCGACTAATAAGGATTTCCTTCAGTTCCCCCTTCTCACTCGACCCTCGGTCCCCTAGTATTTCCGGAAGGTTATTTGTGTCTTCCTTCGTGAAGACAGAACCAAAGTATTTGTTCAACTGGTCTGCCATTTCTTTGTTCCCCATTATAAATTCACCTGATTCTGACTGCAAGGGACCTACGTTTGTTTTCACTAATCTTTTCCTCTTCACATATCTATAGAAGCTTTTGCAGTCAGTTTTTATGTTCCCAGCAAGCTTCCTCTCATATTCTATTCTCCCCTTCCTAATTAAACCCTTTGTCCTCCTCTGCTGAATTCTAAATTTTTCCTAGTCCTCATGTTTGCTGTTTTTTCTGGCCAATTTATATGCCTCTTCCTTGGATTTAACACTATCCCTAATTTCCCTCATTAGCCATGGTTGAGCCACCTATCCGTTGTATTTTTACTTTAGACAGGGATGTACAATTGTTGAAGTTCATCCATATGATCTTTAAATGTTTGCCATTGCCTATCCACCGTCAACCCTTTAAGTATCTTTCACCAGTCTATTCTAGTCAATTCACATCTCATACCATCGAAGTTACCTTTCTTAAGTTCAGGACCCTAGTCTCTGAATTAACCGTTTCTCCTTCTTAATAAAGAATTCTACCATATTATGGTCACTCGTCCCCAAGGGGCCTCGCACAAGATCCTTTCTCATTACACATCACCCAGTCTAGGAAGTTCCTCGGCATATTGGTCTAGAAAACTATCCCTAATACACTCCAGGAAATCCTCCTCCAGTTTGGTTCGCCCAATCTATATGTAGATTAAAGTCGCCCAGGATAACTGCTGTACCTTAATTGCACGCATCCGTAATTTCTTGTTTGATGCTGTCCCCAACCTCACTATTACTGTTTGGTGGTCTGTACACAACTCCCACTAGTGGTTTCTGGCCTTTGGTATTCCGCAGCTCTACCCATACAGATTCCACATCATCCAAGCTAATGTCCTTCCTTACTATTGCGTTAATTTCTTCTTTAACCAGCAACACTACTCCACCTCCTTTTCCTTTCTGTCTATCCTTCCTGATTGACAGGACCCCAATATTTACAGGTGATTGAATGGTGCTGGACTTTCCCAGCTGCATGGTGAGTTAAGGAATACAGAAAGAAGCTTGAGGAATATCAATATTAACACAAAGTTTTTACAATTATATTAGAAGAAAAAGAGGAGTCAAGGCTAACGTGGGCATATTAAAAGCAGATGCGGGTAATATTGCAAATGAAAATAAGGAAATGGCAGATATGTTGAATAATTACTGTGTGTCAGTCTTCACAGTAGAGGACGAGGATAATTTACCTGACACTCCAAGGAAACTAATAATGAATCAAGGATTGGAACTCACTAATGTTAACGTAAGCAAGAAAACCGTGTTAGAAATTATAATGGCACTAAAGACTGACAAATCCCGAGGTCCTGATGATACTCCCCCCACCCTCTCCCCCCCTCCCCTTCTCCTCCCCCCCCCTCCTTCCCCTCCTCCCCTCCCCTCCCCTCCCTCCCCCAACAGGATTTTAAAGGAAGTAGGTGAGGAATTGCAGATGGTTTAGCCATAATCTTCCAAATCTCTTTCGATTCAGGAATTGTCCTTTTAGATTGGAAAATTGCAAATGCACTCCATTATTTAAGATGAGAGAGATAAACCAGGAAATTACAGACCTGGTAGTCAAGCATCTATTGTGGGGAAGTTATTGGAATCTATAACTAAGGGGGATGACTGAGCACTTGGAGAAATTGGAACTGATTAGAGAAAGCCAACATGGATTTATAAAGAGTAGGTCATGTCGAACAAACCTCATTTTTGAGAAAGTAACTGAAGTAGTATTCAGAGGAATATCTAAGGATGTAGCTTAGAAGTACTTCCAGAAGACATTCAATAAGATTCCACAGAAGAGTCAGTTAGCTAAAATGAAATCTCATGGGATTGAAGGCAAACTATTGACCTGATTATGAGATTGGTTAGACGGTAGAAGACAGAGAAGGGATAATGGGTATGTACTCAACTTTGAAGAAAGTGACTAGTGGTATCCCACAAGGATCTCTGCTGTAGCATCAACTATTCACCATATTTATTCATGACTTGGATAACACCAGAGAGCCATATATCCAAGTTCACCGATGATGCAAAGATTGGTGGCATGGTAAGTAGTGTAAACGGTAACTAACATTACAAAGAGACATTGGTTGATTAAGTGAATGGGTAAAACTGTGTAAGATGGATTTCAATGCAGGCAAATTTGGTCCGAAAAAGATAGATCTGATTTTTTTTTTAAATGGTGAAAAACTAGGAACAGTGGAGGTCCAAAGAGATTTAGGGGGTCCATGTACACAGATCACTAAAAAGTAGTCAGATACAAATAATAAAAAATGCTAATAGAATTGTAGAGGGCTAGAATGCAATGGGGAGGATGTTTGCTACAGCTACACAAAGCCCTGGTGAGACTACATTTGCACTACTGTTCACAGTTCTCGGCATCACACTTTAGGAAGGATATATTGGCCTTGGAAGGAGTACAGAGCAGTCACCAGAATGTTACCAGGGCTTCAAGGGTTAGATTATGAGGAGAGATTACATAAAATAGATGATGTATGAAAATTAGATTCTGTCGGTCCCTGTCCAACCTTACCAGGATGATCCAGTATGAGCTCTGAAAAGGGTTACTTGTGATCGGAGAAGTAGGACAACCAACAGTCAATTGGTTTTGCCAAACGACAGCAACAACACTGTGCAGATCATATAAATTCTCTGAAAAAAAATTATCTAATCATAGCCAGAAAATCATCTGCAATGGCTTCTCTTCCCACTCCCACATTGTTACCTCTTGTGTTCCCCCAAGGATCGATCTTGGCCACCTCCTATTTCTCATCTGTATGCTGCCCCTTGGCGATATCATCCGAAAACACAGTCAGTTTCCACATGTACGCTGACGACACCCAGCTCTATCTTGCCACCACTTCTCTCGAACCCTCCATGGCCTCAATTGTCAGACTGCTTGTCCGACATCCAGTACTGATTAGCAGAAATGTTCTCCAATTAAATATTGGGAAAACTGAAGCCATTGTCTTTGGTCACCGCTGCAAACTGCATTCTCCAGCCACCAACTCCATCCCTCTCCCTGGCAACTGTCTGAGGCGGAACCACACTGTTCGCAACCTTGGTGTCATATTTGACATTGAAATGAGATTTTGACCACATATCCGCAGCATATTTTCACCTCGGTAACATTGCCCATCTCAGCTCATCCGTTGCTGAAACCCTCATCCATGCCTTTGTTACCTCTAGACTTGACTACTCCAATGTACTCCTGGCTGCCCTCCCACATTCTGCCCTACGTAAACTTGAGTTTACCCAAAACTCAGCAGCCCATGTCCTAACTCGCACCAAGTCCCGCTCACTCATCACCCCTGTGCGTGCTGACCTACATTGGCTCCCGGTTAAGCTACGCCTCGATTTCAAAATTCTCACCCTTGTTTACAAATCCCTCCATGGCCTCGCCTCCCCGCACCCGCACCCTCCCCCCCCGCCCCATCTCTGTAATCTCCTCCAGACTCACAACCCCCCCCACCCCGACATGTCTGTGCTCCTCAAATTCTGCCCTCTTGAGCATCCCTGATTATAACTGCTCGACAATTGATGGCCGTGCCTTCAGCTGCCTGGGCCCGAAGATCAGGGACTCCCTGCTCACACCTCGCCGCCTCTCTACCTCTCTTTCCTCCTTTAAGATGCTCCTTAAAACCTACCTCTTTGACCAAGCTTTCGGTCATCTGCCATAATTTCTTCTAATGCGCCTCGGGGTCAATTAAAAAAAAAAAATCTTACAACACTTGCGTGATGCGTCTTGGGACGTTTTACTACATTAAAGGCACAATATAAATACAAATTATTGTGTTGTTTAAAAAAAAAGGAAAAATGTATTCAATTAATGCTTCTCTTGTCAATCTCCCCCTTTCCTGAAATCACTGGTGCATGGTTCTAATGGTGCCAGGAACCCCTAGGTATCTTGCCTAAATGCCCATCTTGTATACGCTTAGATGCTAAGCATTGGCAGTCTATTTCTTGCTGGAAGTGAGTATATGTGACCACCAGGGGATGGCAGAGCTGGCAGTGATGTACACAGATACTGTGTTCACACTCCTACACCAAGGTTGACCCTCTGGGGGAGGTAGCACAAATACTTGGAGACTTGGGCAACAATACATTTAAACTCAAACCAATCTTGTAGAGGTCAGCAAACAAGATGCCTTGCCTATGCTGAAAAAATATCTCAGCATCAAGGTCAGACTTAAAGTAGACTCTTATCAACTGGCAAGGACTGAACTTGCAGTTAAATAGATTCCACACCAATGACTGCACTGTGAATGGTGCGCCAGAGTGACAACTGATGCTGAATTCACAAGTCCCTTAAAATATTGGTATTTTATGACCCAATTGTTCTATGGAATTTCTTTCCTCCCCATAAGTGCAAGCAACCTTCTGGTAACTCTCACATTTTTCTTGTGACATGGACAGTGAGCACTGGCAGGTGTTTGGCCATGAAGAGCATTACAGCTGATCCTAATCTTGTCCTAACTGATGTTCACACCATGCGCTTTTCAAGAAGGGTGATTTGGATGGGGAATTCTTGCCCATTGCCCCCCTACCTTAAGGACAATCAGTGGCATCAGTTGCCCTCTCCCCTCCATTGCCACAAATGAAATGAGTTAAATCTGTAGACCAGAAATTGAACCTGGGATATTCCTGTTCAGGATATCACACCAACTATTTATTTACCCAGAGTCCATGGGGCGTCTTAACTTAACCATTTCCACTTTTCCGCTCCATAGAATTGATAAGAACATAAGAAATAGGAGCAGGAGTAGGCCATACGGTCCCTCGAGCCTATGCTTCCATTCAATTAAAATCATGGCTGATCCGATCATGGCCTCAACTCCACTTTCCTTCCTGTTCCCCATATCCCTCGACTCCCCTAAATTGCAAACGATCTTTTGAAAAGATACTCACAGACGTAAGCAGAGTAAGTGAGCTCAAATCCCCAGAAACAGAATCATCTTCATTTCTAAGGATCAGACTAATGCCACTGTGCTTTTTGCTACACAAATTGCACACAGCTCGGCCTATTAAAGGTGCCACCATTTCCTGCAATTATTCATAGATTTCCACGACAATCATTCCCACCACCCCTCACCCAGCAACTTTAAAATGGAAAAGTGTTTTTAAATACTTAAATTCATGGAGCTGACATTGACACAGAAAAATGCTTATAAAAACCTTTTGTCCACTGCTACATCACTGCTTGACCCTTACACTTCATGAACAGTGCAATAATAATAATGAGGGTAAATGTCTTGGAATGAAGTTAAATTCTTTTAGCCAAGAAATCATTTCACTGGCATACATCCAATGATTCAGGCCAAGCACTGACATCGACATTTCCAGCTATTACCTCTTTGGCTAGTTACATAACTTCATGCAGTTCATGAAAGGTCGGCTAAACACTGGAAAGAGCTGTAGGCTGGCACCTATTGATATTAAACAACTGCAAAAATATTCTTGCCTTTTTGGAAGGAAAAAAAGCAAAGACAGATACGGATCTTAGAAATTAGTTTCTTTGATTTAAAAAAAACATTTGCCCTAACTTGTGCTGAGGTACAATGCCAACAGGTGACAGGCCTCACGCAATGGACCATTTTCCACGTGAGCTTAGACAGCGAGTATTGGCAGCCATTTCTACAGTGGAGGGCATTACCACTGAACCCCATGTCGTCCACCCCAAGCATTTATTCACACTCATGTTCCAGCAAAAGTCACTGGATAACAATCATGTGCAAGAAGCATGGATGATTATTCCATTTCCCATTCCAGAAGCGCTGAGGCTAGTTTTCAGTTAAGTCAGGACAAACAAGACATCACACCTGGTTTCTCTCTCCACAGATGCTGCCTGACCCACTGAGATTTCCAGCATTTTCTGCTTTTACTGGTCTGTATGGCTGTCATATTAAGGTCATCATCATAGGCAGTCCCTCGGAATCGAGGAAGACTTGCTCCCACTCTAAAAATGAGTCCTTAGATGGCTGAACAGTTCAACACAAGAACCACAGTCCCTGTCACAGGTGGGACAGACAGTGGTTGAAGGAAAGGATGGGTGGGACTGGTTTGCCGCATGCTCTTTCCGCTGCCTGAGCTTGATTTCTGCATGCTCTCGGCGATGAGACTTGAGGTGCTCAGTGTCCTCCTGATGCACTTCCTCCATTCAGGGCAGTCTTAGGCCAGGGACTCCCAGGTGTCAGTGGGGATGTTCCACTTTATCAGGGAGGCTTTGAGGGTGTCCCTGTAACGTTTCCTCTGCCCACCTGGGGCTCGCTTGCTGTGAAGGAGTTCTGAGTAGAGTGCTTGCTTTGGGAGCCTCGTGTCTGGCATGTGGACAATGTGGCCTGCCCAGTGGAGCTGATCAAGTGTGGTCAGTGCTTTGATGCTGGGGATGTTGGCCTGGTCAAGGACGCTAATGTTGGTGTGTCTGTCCTCCCAGGGGATTTGTAGGATCTTGCGAAACATCGTTGGTAATATTTCTCCAGCAACTTGGTGTCTACTGTACATGGTCCATGTCTCTGAACCATACAGGAGAGCGGGTATTACTACAGCCCTGTAGAACATGAGCTTGGTGGCGGATTTGAGGGCCTGGTCTTCAAACACTCTTTTCCTCAGGCGGCCGAAGGCTGCACTGGCACACTAGAAGCGGTGCTAAATCTCATCCTCAATGTCTGCTCTTGTTGATAAAAGGCTCCCGAGGTATGGGACATGGTCCACGTTGTCCAGAACCACGCCATGGATCTTGATGACTTGGGAGGGTGGGGGGGCGCGTGCTGTGCGGCAATGACAGGCTGGTGGAGGACCTTTGTCTTACAGATGTTTAGTGTAAGGCCCATGCTTTCGTACGACTCAGTAAATATGTTGACTATGACTTGGAGTTCAGCCTCTATGTGCACCGACGCAGGCATCGTCCGCGTACTGTAGCTCAATGACAGAGGTTGGGGTGGTCTTTAAACCCGGGTTCTTACTGGTCAGTATGGCTATCACATTAAGGTAGCGAAGCATTGTCAAAGATACAAGTTCTGAGCAAGTTTCTGAAGGTGGGGAGAAGAGTAGCAAGCCAGAGAGGTTTAAGGAAATGGTTGCAAAGAGAAGAGCTGAGGCATCTCTGCCACCAATGCTGAAGCAGGGTGGTAGCAAAGCAGGAGGAGGTTGCAGAGATAGGGATGGGCAAGGCAATGAAGAGTTTTAAATAGAATAATTTTAAATTTACAGTGATGGGGCACTGGGAACCAAATAAATGTATATTTGGGCAGCAGAGTAATGGATTAGCTGAAGTTTATGGAGAATGGGAGGCTGGCCAGGAGAGCATTGTTGTTGAGTTTGGACATGAGAAAGGCATGGATGAAACAGAGGTAGATAATGTAATGGTGATGGAAATCGTCAGTTCATGTGATTAAATGTATATGGTGTCAGAAAATCAACTTGGGGCCGATTAGGACATTACAAACTGCCTGGTTCAACCTAAGACAGTGACTGAAGAGAGAGATGCAATTTGTGGCAAAGGAATAGAATTTGTGGTGTGTTGAATATAATGGCTTCAGTCTTTCAAATGTTTACCTCGAGGAAATTACAGTTTATCCCAAAACTGGATGCCGGACAAGCAGTCTGACAATACAGAGCAGCGGCTGAGAGGGGTGGTTAAGAGGTAAAGGTGAATGTCATCAGTGGACAAATGGAAGCTGACCCCATGGCCCAGCGTGCACATGAGGAAGAGGAGGGGCCAAGGACACATCTTTGGTGGGGTGGGGGGGGGGGGAGATCTCCAGAGGTAACCGTGTGGGATGGAGAGAGTCATTGCTGGAGATACTCTGGCCATGACTAGTTCGGCAAGACTGACATAGGTAAGCCGACAACCACGACGTGCGAGGATTCTTTCGTACAATCAAGACGACCTACGCCCAAGCACCCAAGGCCCTACACCACTGCTGGCCAAGAACAGAGAGGTGCCCATAAAGGACAGCGAGGCAGTCAGTGCCCGCTGGAAGGAGCACTTCAAGGATCTCCTCAACCGAGACTCTGTCTTTGACGCGAGTGCCCTCGACTCCATCCCGCAGCATGCCACCCGCCATCATCTCAGCACAACCCCAGCCTGGCTCGAGGTTGAAAAAGCCATCCGACAACTGAAGAACAAGGCTCCAGGAATAGATGGAATCCCCGCCAAAGCACTAAAACATGGCGAAGAAGCACTACTGGTGAGGATTTCATGACCTAATCTCTCTTATCTGCCAGGCAAGATCATGCCAGGAGATCTAAGAGACGCTGTAATCATGACCATCTTCAAAAAGGTGACAAGTCCGACTGCGGTAACTAGAGGAGTCTCCCTGCTGTTGACCACCAGGAAAGTTATCGCAAGAATCCTCCTAAATCGCCTTTTCCCTGTGGCTGACGAGCTCCTCCCAGAGTTGGAAGGAAACAGCACAAACCCTTGTACATGGCCTTCTTTGAACTCACAAAAGCCTTTGATATGGTCAACCATGAGGGTTTATGGAGCGTCCTCCTGAGATTCGACTGCCCTCAAAAGTTTGTCACGATGCTCCGCCTGCTCCATGATGACATGCAAGGCGTGATTCCTGACCAACGGATCCACCACAGACCCATTCCACGTTCGGACCGGGGTCAAGGAGGGCTGTGTCATCGCACCAACGCTCTTCTCGATCTTCCTTGCTGCAATGCTCCATCTCACCCTCAGCAAGCTCCCCGCTGGAGTGGAGCTAAATTACAAGACAAACGGGAATCTATTCAACCTCCGCCGCTAGGCCAGATCCAAGGTTGCCCCATCCTCCGTCATCGAATTACAGTAACGCAGACAGCGCATGCATCTGCACAGTCGGCGGCTGAACTCCAAGCCATTCACCGAGGCGTACAAGATCATGTGCCTTACACTAAATATCTACAAGACAAAGGTCCTCGACCAACCTGCCCCCGCCACACAGTACTGCCCCCCCCGGTTATCAAAATCTACGATGAGGCCTTGGACACCGTGGACCATTTTCCATACCTCGGGAGCCTACTGTCAACAAGGGCAGACATCGACGACGAGGTCCCACACCGCCTTCAGTGTGCCAGCGCATCCTTTAGTCACCTGAGGAAGATAGTGTTTTAACCAAGACCTCAAACCCAGCACCAAGCTCATGGTCTACAGAGCAGTAGTGATACCCACCCTCCTACGTGGCTCAGACACATGGGCTATGTACAACATGCACCTCAAAACACTGAAGTATCACCACCAATGTTGCCTCCGCAAGAGGCGCACCAACATCAATGTTCTCTCTCAGGCCAACATCCCCAGATTCGAAGCATTGAGCATGTTCGATCAGCTCTGCTGGGCGGGCCACATCATCCGCATGCCTGACACGAGACTCCCAAAACAAGTGCTCTACTCGGAGCTCCAACACGGCAAGCGAGCCCCAGGTGGGCAGAGGAAACGCTTCAAGGACATCCTCAAAGCCTCCATGAAAAAGTGCAACATCCCCACAGACACCTGGGAATCCCTAGCCCAAGACCATCCGAAGTGGAGCAAAAGCATCCGGGAAGGCGCTGAACACCAAGTCTCTTTGCCGAGAGCAAGCTGAAGCCAAGCGTTGATAGTGGAAAGAGCGTGCGGCAACCCAGGCACCCCAACTTCCCGTTCCTCCAACCACTGTCTGCCCCACCTGTGACAGAGACTGTCGGTCCCACATTGGACTGTACAGTCATCTGAGAACTCATTTTTAGTGTCATCCTCGACTCTGAAGGACTGCCTAAGAAGAAGATTGGAACCGACTTTGGGCAGTCTCAACCGAGATGGACAACAGAGGAGAGGCGTCGATGGTCAATCGCATCAAAAGCTGCCGAGAGATCGAGGAGAGGAAATACACCAAGGTCACATTCACAAAAGGCATCATGTGTGACTAGGCATCTAAGCTGGGACGTTCCTGGTCTGTATAGACTTGCTGAGTTGTCAAGAGAACCACCATATTTTTACAATTTTGCTTTATAATATTTAGGAAACAACTGCAGATATTTCATAACACAAAACCTGTATGTATTACAGATTATTAAGCAGTCAAATGGCGTAGTTGAAAAAGAGAATACACATTTGGTTAAGGGGAAGATGGAAATCTCATAAGGTGGGAAAGTTAGTGTAACGCTTGAAAAAGAGGAAATTTCTTGCTGTGCATTCCTTATGAGAGAACAATGCAAATAAAGGCCATTTGTTGAGGTTGCCAACTACCTAAAAAAAAACCTGAGCCATTTATGACCATCAGTAGAACTCCGAAGACTGAACTGTAGCCTTAATTTCACTACTAGCTATTTGTTCTTCAGAAGGAATACATTAAAAAAATTATTTTGGGTTTTCTTCTGTTTACATGACAGGCACAGTAAGTGTAGCAGAAATGATACAACATATGGTACAACCCAATGGTAATGGAAATTGTAGCATAAGAAAATAAAACGTGCATTTATAGCACACCTTTGAGAAACTACTCAAAGCACATCACATTGAAATTAAGAGCAGTCACTGTTACATAGCTAGAAGCAACAGTCTATTTTTGCACAGCAAATAGTGTTAGGGAAATTTGCACAGCAAATTGTGTTAGGGAAATTGATGGGATTGAAGGCCGATAAATCCCCATGGCCTGATAGTCTGTATTTCAGAGTACTTAAGGAAGTGGCCCTAGAAATAGTGGATGCATTGGTGATCATTTTCCAACAGTCTATCGACTCTGGATCAGTTCCTATGGACTGGAGGGTAGCTAATGCAACACCACTTTTTAAAAAGGGAGGGAGAGAGAAAGCGGGTAATTGTAGACCGGTTAACCTAACATCAGTAGTGGGGAAAATGTTGGCATCAATTATTAAGGATGAAAGAACAGCACATTTGGAAAGCAGTGACGGGATCGGTCCAAGTCAGCATGGATTTATGAAATCCTGCTTGACAAATCTTCAAGAATTTTTTGAGAATGTAACTGGTAGAGTGGACAAGGGAGAACCAGTGGATGTGGTGTATTTGGACTTTCAAAAGGTTTTTGACAAGGTCCCACACAAGAGATTGATGTGCAAATTAAAGCACATGGTATTGGGGGTAATGTACTGACGTGGATAGAGAACTGGTTGGCAGGCAGGAAGCAGAGAGTCGGGATAAACGGGTCCTTTTCAGAATGGCAGGCAGTGACTAGTGGAGTGCCGCAGGGCTCAGTGCTGGGACCCCAGTTATTTACAATATACATCAATGATTTAGATGAGGAAATTGAGTGTACTATCTCCAAGTTTGCAGATGACACTAAGCTGGGTGGCGATGTGAGCTGTGAGGAGGAGGCTAAAAGGCTGCAGGGTGACTTGGACAGGTTAGGTGAGTGGGCAAACGCGTGGCAGATGCAGTATAATGTGGATAAATGTGAGGTTATCCACTTTGGTGGCAAAAACACGAAGGCAGATTATCTGAATGGCGGCAGATTAGGAAAAGGGGGAGGTGCAATGAGACCTGGGTGTCATGGTACATCAGTCATTGAAAGTTGGCATGCAGGTACAGCAGGCGGTGAAGAAGGGAAATGATATGTTGGCCTTCATAGCTAGGGGATTTGAATATAGGAGCAGGGAGGTCTTACTGCTGTTGTACAGGGCCTTAGCAAGGCCTCACCTGGAATATTGTGTTCAGTTTTGGTCTCCTAATCTGAGGAAGGAAGTTCTTGCTATTGAGGGAGTGCAGCGAAGGTTCACCAGACTGATTCCTGGGATGGCAGGACTGACATATGAGGAGAGGCTGGATCGACTAGGCCTGTATTCACTGGAGTTTAGAAGGATGAGGGGGGATCTCATAGAAACATATAAAATTCGGACTGGAAGAATGCTCCCAATGTTGGGGAAGTCCAGAACCAAGGGACATAGTCTAAGGATAAGGGGTAAGCCATTTAGGACTGATGAGGAGAAACTTCTTCACTCAGAGTTGTTAACCTGTGGAATTTATTACCACAGAGTTGTTGATGCCAGTTCATTGGATATATTCAAGAGGGAGTTAGATATAGCCCTTACAGCTAAAGAGTTCAAGGGGTATGGAGAGAAAGCAGGAAACGGGTACTGAGGTGAATGATCAGCCATGATCTTATTGAATGGTGTTGCAGGCTCGAGGGACCAAATGACCTACTCCTGCACCTATTTTCTATGTTTCTATTCCACAAAAGGAAGATAAATGACCAGGTAATTTGTTTTTGATTAAGAAACGTTGGCTAGGAGACCAAGAGAACGCCCTATTCTTCAAGTAACAACATGGGATTTTTATTAACCTGCAACTGAACCACTGGACAAGACAAGTGAAGCCTCAGTACCACATGGGAGTGGACCTTGAAACTCAGACTCGGACAGAATGCGACCAATTAAGCCAAGCTGACACTTGGTATAAAAGATAATTATAAAGCAGTACAGTTACCAATACTATTATCCAAGACTTAGCACCAGTAGGATTATCAAGCTAGTGTTCTCCAAACCAGGTAGAATTATTTCACTTGGTATTCAAGCCGCCATTAGATTAACCAAATTTGAACATGAAAACACAGCACCA
Source organism: Pristiophorus japonicus (assembly GCF_044704955.1). NCBI lineage: Eukaryota > Metazoa > Chordata > Chondrichthyes > Pristiophoridae > Pristiophorus > Pristiophorus japonicus. The sequence goes on from NC_091995.1 coordinate 99,603,160, forward strand.
GCATCTTGCAGTAGTTCATCATCACTCCTTTACTGATGACACTGACTCTTGCTTGTGGGACTGCTTCAGTGACATTGGCAGCCTTCAGGCACCTTGCCCAAGCAGCCAATTCTTTAGGTACGAGTCTCGACACGGAGCATTAGTTGGCTATTCAACTTCTCCCCTTTTGGCTAAGATCATGCGTAACTGACCTGACAGGGGAGTAACCATGACCCCAACGTGGTTCTCCCTGGATCAGGAAGGTGATTCTCCTATGCTTTTTGGAAATAGGAGGTGGGTGGGGTGGCTTGACCCATCCACCTCCACGGAGGTGTGTGGGGGGCCTGACCCATCCACCTCCATGGCACGAACCTGGTATTGCAGTACTTCCAGGAACGGTGCAGTGGCTCTAGGCCTTTTGGCTAAGAGCATTGGTGCAGAGTGATCCTTGATGTGTGCAAGGTGACCTCTGGCGTTTGTGATTTGACAAAGAATTGGAAAGATTGGCAACGAAAAAAAAAATTAGTTGGCTATTCAACTATGGAATGCATAACGGAGTCTCAAACCTGTTCTTATCCTTCAGTGGTTACCAGATGGCTATCAAGAGTTTGCACCCTGACTAACTGTTCTCTTCCTACCCCAGCAACACATAATCCAGAGAAGGTTGAGGGCCAGGTTCTCCTTTTGCACTTGGTCTGTCCTCTGAAGGGCCACTTTTCCCTAAACACTCACAGCTTCAGATTTAATTTTTTTTTAAATTAGTTCATGGGATGTGGGCATCGCTGGCAAGGCTGGCATTTATTGGTGGTGATGGAGAGTGGTGAGCTGCCTTCTTGAACTTCAAAGAGGACAATTAAGAGTCAACCACATTGCTTTGGGACTGGAGTCACATATAGGCCAGACCGGGTAAGGGCAGCAGATTGCCTTCCCTAAAGGACATTAGTGAATTAGATGGGATTTTATGACAATCTGGTAGTTTCATGGTCACCAGTTTCATGACACCAGTTTTTGAAATTCCAGATTTATTTAATGAACTGAATTTAAATTCCCCAGCTGCCATGGTGGAATTTGAACTCACGTCTCCGGATCATTAGTCCAGGCCTCTGGATTACTGGTCCAGTAACAACCACTGTATGCTACCGTACCCCCTTCAGATTATCTTACATGTAAATAAAGTTCTTCAACATATTTAAATATTATACTGTGCTGCATCTGGCTAATATATTGCATACAGCACTGAAATCTCCCGTCTAATCTTAAGAGCCAGGAGCAGAGCTAGACGTAATTTACCATGTAGGGCCAGATATCACAGCCTTATGTAATACATTGAAAAAGTGTTCGAAGAGTGAATGTTCATGCAAAACAGATCTTAAAAAAATTGTCAAGATAAATCACCTTAACACATCATTCTCTGACAGAAAGATTCCGCTTTGGCCACTGCTGCTCTTTAGCTAGCCAATGGGATTTGCAATACAAAGGATAAGATCAATCTATCTTTACATCTTGGCCAAGATCAGTCACCTGGTGCATTTCATACTATTAAAACAGTAGGACTTTTGTCCCAAATTTACACCGGCAGCGGTGTGATTTTGCTGCACATTTCCGAGTTTTAAGCAGTCAATCTGCACTTCACATCCAGCAAGAAACACTCAAGTAGATAGCTCAAGATCAGAGCAATGGCGTTAGCCTCCGTGTACCAGCTAAAGTCGATATAGTGCCCAGAACCCAATGTGCGTCATGACTTGAGACCTACAACACGCACGATGAAACTGCCCTACTTATTGGTGTCACTTTGACCACACTTAAGACTGCAGCACCTGCAGCCAGGTGAAGCAGACTGCACAAGACATTCCTGTTTTCTCCAAAACTCATGAACACTACCGTGCAAACACAAGCAGGTACCTGCAAAAGTGACATTGCTCACATGCCCAGGGTTTTGATAGAACTTAAACACCTCTGCAAGGGCAAGTGTAATCTTGCCAGGATGAGCATATTTAAGTGCCATATTTAAGAGAACTCACTTGTGGTGCAGCCCTTTTCAGTACAAGGGAAATTGAAATAACCCATTGGGTGCACTAGTCAGTGCTGACACATTAAAGAGTAAGTTACTAAAGCTATCTGTTGGAGAATAAAATTCAGTGTTTATTTCATACAGATTTGTAACAAATTTATAATAGGGAATATTCAGTTAAATTCACTTAACAGTTCTATGTTTTAATCAAAATTTATATTACAATGTTACAAGACATCTAAACTAAGATAACTAAAAAAACCGATGTAACATTTCATGCAGCAAAGTACTCCAGCTACCTTGCCAGTGCCACTATTTTAAGCGTGGCCTGTCTGAGCAGCCTGCAGCTATACATTCCTGTCCATCTGTGCCCATCACTCCAGCCGAGGCAGAAAGTTGTATTAGCATGATTAACGATATTATTAGCATTACTATTTAAAAAAAAATAAGGGCTGCAATTTTGAAATAAACCACAATACTTTGAAGTTTACTTAATGAAACGAAAATAAATACACAGAAGAAAACAAATAAAATTACATATCAACTCTTAAAAGTTCAGATGGCATTTCTGAACAAGCTCCATCTGCTCCCCCTCCCCCCGCCACGTCAAATACAGTACATGTTCTAAAAAATGACTCCCATCTTTATTTGTTCAGAACACTGAAGCAGTTCTGCCTCACTCCAGTAAGTCTGAGGTTTATGCAACCCCATTACAAATTACTGTACAATTTACCAACCTATGTGGGGATATGTTTGCTATTTGGTAACAGATGTATAGGTGCAAAGTTTCAAGATTGTGATCAGAAAGGAGGTGAAACAACAGAATTAGAACCTGCACCATGTAAGGTGGCACTACATTGATACAATATTGGTGAAGCACAAGGATGGAGGATGGGTTAATGGGTGAAAGAGGTATACAGTGCAGGAATATTGGTTGGAAAAACCACTTTTGTAATTCCACATTTGGTATAAATATGTATTTTTCAAATTCCGCAAATATATTATGGTTTTACACAAATCTCTAATTTGGTTTCTTCATCATCAGTGGAAATGTCACAGTACCTCAAAGGCAGCCTAGTGATATCATGTACCAGTCCGGAGATTTGCAGGATGTAGTTTTACACCCATGTTTATCGTTACACCAAATTCCCAATTTGGGAATCAACCTAATTTATCTGAGGAGCATTCTTCCCCAAAGAATTCCATCGCTAATAATTATATTTGAACACCTAACATCTAGCTATAGATCAGGCCTCGAGACAGCTCACCCGTCACCTTGCTCAGTCTGTATCCAAAGGATGAGCAAAGAATAAATCCCTTTGTTATTGCTTTCTCTTTCTCCACTTCTGAAGCTACTCATTCATTGGGTATGGTCTCATGGGCAGTGCCAGCCCACCAGTACCTCGCCCAAGTGAAAAAGAAAGCACTTGCATTTATAAAGCACCCCATGATGTCCTCAACATATCTCAAAGTGCTTTACATCCAATTAAATACTTCTGAACTGCAGTTGCTGTTACACAAGTGATCATTCTTCATATGCAAGACTAGACCGCGAATGGCAGTAGGATATGTAATTGTTGAGACTGAACCTATCCTCCTCCCAGGGTCTGCATACGCACACCTTCCAGCACCAGTTAATGGACAATAATGAGGAGCGGAAACCATGGCAGATTTTTCCCTCGGAGGCACCAATTGGAGCTTCTCTTCCTAGCCCAGCTAGCTCAACACAAACCACAGAGCAAATATTTGACCTTCCTATGTTGTAAAGTTGAGTTGAACAAAATGTTGCATTTACCAAGTATGCCATCAGGGAGCTCCTAAATAATATAAAAGTACTCAAGAAGTTGACTCAAATTAAGAGATTCCCTCTGCCGAATTTATATTCTTTACTGAAAAAGTCAATTCCTTGGGATTTGTCCGTGGTTTACAAGCAATGGCAACTAATCTATCTGTTCCAAATTGTGCATCAATATTACGAAGTGTTATTTTTAAATATGCCAAGTTTAGAAATGATGTCTCACAACTTCCCCTATATGGAACTAATGATAATACAATGGTCTGCAACAATGCAAAGAAACCCTTCGAATTGAGAGTTTGAGATGCTATGCTACAGCCTCCCCTCTATGGAAATAGTGGCAGTACTACTGCTTCAAGATGTATAGAACTCTGCAGTGCAGTACAGAAATAACCTCAGCAGATTGAAGCATATTTTAATCAGAAAGCTCTTGAACCTTAAACAGTGGTTTTTGCTAACCTACAAACCTATACTGTTTTATATTGTTGGGACGGAGAAATGCAGCACAGAAGACACCTCTATCAAATCCAAAGACAATTTGTAAGAAAATACCGAGGAGCACCAGCCCCAGAATAACAGACGGTGAAAAGCGTGGATTTCTAAGCCAGTACTCACCTGTAACATAGGGTAAGGATATTCCATACAGTAGACACTGAACATGCTTACAAGTTGCTGTAGGACACTCGAATTAAGAGAAGCAGGGCAGTGTGGCTGGGATGAGTGTGTGAATTGCTCTATCTGTCAATAGTGAACAGCTGTTTAAGGATTTGTGATGCACAGTGTAGGCCTTCAGTAATGTGAGGAGGGGAGGCTCTGTGCCCACGAACATGTTTTCAGCTGTTGCAATCAAACTTCTGTGGATTAACCCTCACATCCTGGCTCTAAAGACTGGCTCTGTTTGTAGACCAGGCATCTGCTTTCCCCACCCAAAAGCCTTTTTAAAAAAGCAATGTGCCTGCACTGTAATAGATACAAACAGGTGCACACTTACCACTTTAGCTCAAACAGGCAACACTTTTTATACCGCTTGAAAGCTGCACCAATGCCTTTCAACAGGACATTCCAATCAGTTTTATACATTAAGTTGTCTTTACTGATGCAACTACTTAAAAAAAATACAGCTAATCTTATTGAATTTTTTCCTTTGTGTCGGCATGAGTGAGAGGAGTTATCACTCACAGCTCGCCAAGACAACACAATTGATGAAGTCTGGCAGGATTGCAACAGACAAGTTAACCCTTCTGTAACCATGTACAATATGCACATCACTTATTCTTGGGGATTGCGATGCCTATTGTTGCTCCAATACTTGCTTTAAATCTACAGGATTCTGTTATCTTGAAACATTAGAAAAATTGCAAATAACATTTGATTATCGGCACAACTTTTAAAATAAATTATTGTGGGAAATACCATCTCCTCCCCTCCTCCCCCCTCCCACTCCTCCTTTGCTTTTTTAATCAAACATCTTCACACTATTAGAAAGAACACTTATCTGGACACAAAATGTGCCAGTTATATTTGTGCTGCAGAGGATAGCCCTGATTACCCGTCACACCAACTATCGTATGTAACAATGTAAATGCCTTTCATGTGTATGCACTCTTCTCAAAGTGAATATTTTCTAGAGTAATTGCATCTCTAACAATCGACACAAAACACTCCTTGATCGAGCCAGACTCCTGGCATCTTGCGCGTCACTTCACTAATTCACTGGCGCTACACTTACCCAAGGATATCAGTGGCTTTACTACAATACACTAGTAATATATCTTACTTAGAGAACTGATGCCACAACCCAGGCTCAGTTAGCTATATTCTCACCCAACTTGAACACATAATCTAGACAGACACTTCAGTTCAATACTGAGGGAATGCTGCATTTGTTGGAGGCATAGCCCTTCAGCGTCCCTATTGCCTGTTCAGGTGGTAAAGATACCATTAGGAAGAGTGGGAAAGTAGTCACAGTATCCTAGCCAACATTCACCCTTAACTACTGCTCCCAAAACAGATTAACTGGTATTAAGGGTGTCAGCTATGGCTCAGTGGGTAGCACTCTCGCCCGAGTCAGAAAGTTGTAGATTCAAGCCCCAACTCCAGAATCTTGAGTGCAAAATCCAGGCTGACATGCCAGTTCACCACTGAGGGAATGCAGCACTGTCGGAGATGCTGTCTTTCAAATGAGGCACCATCAGTTCTCTCAGGTGGACTCAAAAGATCCCATGGCACTATTTGAAGAGGAGCAGGGGAGTTCTCCCCAGTATCCTGGCCAAAATTTATCTTAGTGTTGTTTGTGGGAGCTTGCTGTGCACAATTTGGCTGCCGCTTTTTCCTACATTACAACAGTGACGACACTTCAAAGTACTTCTGCTGTAACGCAATTTGAGATGTCTTGAGGTCGTGAAAGTTGCTATATAAATGCAAATTATTTCTTCCTTTCATCTCACTTTTTTGACAAATTAGCTGCCACTTTTGCCTATAAAACAACTTTCATTGTACTTCAGAAGTAATAGAAACATAGAAAACAGGTGCAGGAGTAGGCCATTCGGCCCTTCGAGCCTGCATCGCCATTCAACAAGATCATGGCTGATCACCCACCCAGCACCTCCTCACCACGCCCCCTCCACACCCCACCGACCCCCCCAGCCGCAAGGACCACATCCAACTCCCTCCCGAACACATCCAATGAACTGGCATCAACAACTCTCCGCGGCAGGGAACCCCACAGGCCTAGAACTCCCCGAGTAAAGAAGTGACTCCCAATCCCAGCCCCAAACAGCCCACCCCCCATCCCAAGAGCGCCCACCTGCCCCCCCACCCGGCTCCGGACCCACCCAACACCGGGAACACTCCCCCCGCACCCAACCCGCCCCGTCAGAATCCTTCCCAAATGCCGAACACCCCCGTATGTCGAGCCCCCAGTCCCGGCCACCCCGGAGCCACGCCCCCGCGACGCCAACCATACCGCATCCACCAACCGCCATCTGCACAGTCAACCCGTCCACCCCACTCTGAACACTCCCCGCACCGAGGCACAGAGCCCCCAGGCCCGCCCCTCCAACCCTCCGCTCCCCCACCTCCACCACTCTCCCCTCCATCCCCCGCTCCCATCTCCCCTCAACTTCCCTCTGACTCCTCAGTGTGGAAGTCCTGCTCCCGCCGCAGAATTGGCCATACCACCCCTGAATGGAAGCGGAGTGCAATTTCCCACACTCCACTTCCTTTGGGGGTAGCTACCGGGGCATGACTGGATGCTCCTGTGACAGTTTGAACTGGTGCTCTCCACTCTCTGCCCTGTGACAATTCATTGGCTATGACATCCTGAGGATGCAAAAGGTACTATATAAATCCAAGTTCTTGTATTTAAGCATATGAGAAAGATGGGAATACACCAATGGAGGGATATCCCAGTTATAATGGGTGTTGAATGTGTTGAAATGAAACTAAACCCCGAGGGGGAAAGATTTCATCACCACACAAACACCACCCAGAATTTCAGATGATTCTCATTCTCCGAGGGTAATCACAATGGTTATTGCAATACTTTACAACAATGACTACACTTCAAAAGTACTTCATTGGCTGTAAAGCACTTTGGTCTGAGGTCAAGAAAGGCACTATTATAAATGCACATCTTTCTTGATGTAAACACAATTAATAACATTTGTGTCAACAACTTGCATTTAAAGTGTGCCTTTTTCATAGAAAAACATCCCAAGCCGCTTCACAGAAGAATAAAAAACCCAAATTGGCACCAAGGCAAAGGGGAGCTATTAGGTGGGGTGACCAAATGCTTGAATAAAGGAGTGGATTTTGAGGAGGATCAGAAAAGGATAAGAGGGAGCGGACTGAGTGAGGAGGGAGGGGACTGAGTGAGGAGGGAGGGGATTGAGTGAGGAGGGAGGGGATTGAGTAAGGAGGGAGGGAATTGAGTGAGGAAACTCCACAACATGGGAGGTTTAGGAGGCTGAAAGCACAACAGCCAATGGTGAAGGGCGCAGGGGAGATGCACAAGAGGCCAGAATCAGTGGAATGAAGTTCAGCTCACTTTGTGTGGGGGGGCGGGGGGGGGGAAGAGGTATAGCTGGAAGATGTTACAGAAATACCTCATCGAAGTGACAAAGAAATCACTTGCCTTATTATGATCTCAAAACATCTCATCTATTGAGGTGCAACCATTTTACTTTTTAAGTGATTTCTAATGTTTTAACATCTTCCATTAGTGCAAGCGACGTTCTCTATTTATATTGGAGTGCTTCCTTGTGAATGGGTTGTCTGCATGGTGGTCCACAGACTCTCTCAACAACATGAGAGCAGATAAATTCAAATTGCTGAAGGAAGGTGTTTCTTCAAGGTCAAACAGGGCAAGTATTGAGGAGAAACACATCATAGGTTGCAACTGTTGGACTGCAGGAAGGTGGAGTGAATGGACACAGGGAAGGTCAATTTCAACTTCCCCGGACAGGGAGGTGGGGGGGGGGGGGGGCAGTTAATATGGAGATTGTGACTTCATCACTCCTCTGTCACCATTATCTGGTCAAATGCAATTTTACATCGCAGGTGGCGAGGACGCCTGCCCCAAGGCGACAGATTCCTCTTCAAATATGCAGACCGGGCTCACACGGTGTAATCAGGGCTCAATCTGCTATTTTAGCCAGATCGAGGGAGCAGTGGTGGTTTCCTGCCAGGCCACACCTGCTGGGATCAACAGGCAGGGCCAGAAGTCGTCCAGTAAGGAGAGTTATTTTAATTTATTTTACAGGATAACGTGTGGGCCAGGAGAAGCAAGATTTCTCAAGGCCCCACAAGGAAACATTGGGATTCCTCCCCCCACCCCGCCCCCCACAATGCCTTGAGCGTTTCCCCTCCACGACCAGGGACTGCTCCCCCTGGGTCCCCGGCACAAGGTAAAAATACTGTCCCAGCTACCAAAGTAGTTTTATCGTAGCTAATACAAAACGAGGTAACTCATCTCTCTCAGTCTGACTCTCGCTATTTTCTATCTACAAGCCTTCATTTTAATCTCCAACTCCTTGAAAATACATTAAACTAAAGATAAAATTTCCCATCATTGTCACAAGCATCACTAGTCAAACCAGGTTGCTGAACCATGTGTTGGGCTATGGGGAATCCGGCTATCCGTTGTATGAAGACCCATGTACAGCATCAGATAAGTAAGTCTTAAACAAATAATAAGGTCCAAGTCTTATCTAATATCCAGTCAGCATTGTTTGCACTAGACAACTGGGGTGACCCTTCAGTCTACAAAGCATTGATCACTCCACTTCGATACTCATCCAATCCACTACAGAGTTTTCTATGGCTCTAATAATCACCAGAACCAATCATGCCTTCTGTCCTCATTAGCATCCAGTCACACCCCATCACATGGCTAATGTAAGAAATAAATTAGTGGAACAGCAGACAAAACTTGACTTTTTTTCCCCCTTATGAATTATCCGTTGTCAAGCAGGCAGGAACACAGCCCACCAGAAGTGCCCTCTGTAGTCACCACTGGGAGGTGTTGGGATTGTCAGGTACCACCCTCGTCTCCAAGTTTCCTTCCTCCCTGCAGGAAGACACCACAGCCTCTGATCTGCACTGCTCAGATCACGATCTGACCTGAACAGAGATTAGACCTGCAATATCTGGTTCCGCGTATTTGATGTTCAAGTGCTCAGCATCATCCAAATTCCGTTTTTTCATCTTGAAACAGCAAAGGCTTGTTCCAGTTCTCTGTCAAACTGAGAATTTCTATCTTGGTCATAATTAGTGATGTTCTGCAGAAATGGAAAAATCCAGCAGGCAGTTTATCTGAGAAATTATGTTTACCATCACTCTGTATAGTTACAATAAAAAAGGCGCTGGATAGCACATCATTTATATACAGAATCAAAAACAGAATGCCTTCATCTTTCCACACAGCATGGCATATGTTAGCCAGCCCGGTCGGTTAGCTGTGTGCCAGGGATTTTCTACTTCTGCGATAACAGATGAGCCACTATCAGCACTCTCCACAACAGCTGCCTGTACACCAGCATCATCCCCCTGCCCGTTGCTAATGTAATCCACTGCCTCGGATTTAATACTGTAATTACTTCTAATGTTGTATGGAAGAGATAAATGTTCAGGATCTGTTCACCCAAAACAGCAATCCTATTAACTGCTGGACCACAAATATACTGTCACTTCCTGACTGAAGCCCGCAATAAAAACCGACAATCCAAAAATGCAAAGATTTTAGTAAGAGAATAGAAAGAAAATGTGATATTGTATCCTCTTTTATCTTCAATCAACTTAAACTAATGAGGAAAATCAGAGTTTTAACAGTGAAAGTAAATGTTTGACCTATTGTCTCTCATTCGCTTACATAAAGTCTTCAACCATGATGGTCTGGGATGGAGTTCATCCCCTCCTCACCTCCCACCCATCAACCAAACAACCAATGCTGCTCGATATCGGCATATTGGATACGGACACCATTGGAGCAGGCCGGGGAGTGGAAGGAACAGCATGGCAGCCCAGCCCAGCAGTCTGTGCGGCCCCCAGACAGTGAGCACCATCGGAGCAGGCCGGGGAGTGGAGGGAGCAGCGTGGCAGCCCAGCCCAGCAGTCTGTGCGGCCCCCAGCCAGTGAGCACCATTGGAGCAGGCCGGGGAGTGGAAGGAACAGCATGGCAGCCCAGCCCAGCAGTCTGTGCGGCCCCCAGCCAGTGAGCACCATCGGAGCAGGCCGGGGAGTGGAAGGAACAGCATGGCAGCCCAGCCCAGCAGTCTGTGCGGCCCCCAGCCAGTGAGCACCATCGGAGCAGGCCGGGGAGCGGAGGGAGCAGCGTGGCAGCACACCACTCCAGGGAGCAGCACGTGCTGGAGCAGGAGAACAACAGCAGTGAAAAGGGACGTCACCAAGGTCCAGGTCGTGATTGGAGCGTGGGCAGGTACAGCAGGAGCGGCGAGGTCGGGGCAAAGGAGCGGCGAGAGACTTGAGGGATGTGATCGGGGCCCAGGAGAGGCGAGGGCCCAGGGGCAGCACGGGCCAGCCCACACTGCGATATGTGTGCGAACTAGGTCCGTGCAGCAGAGCAGGTCTCCAGTCGTCCTGGTTAATCCTTGCTACTGGACCAAGACCTAGCTCTGTCAAGCTCGTGTGGTAGCTGGTGTGCAACGGTCACCACATGTTAAAAAAAATCCAAGTACAGGCATCTTCCACCCTTCAAGATTTAGTTCGGACTTGGAATTTTAGGTCCATCATTGAAACACCTGTGAACTTTTTGATGTGGAAGCAAATCATCCTCGGTTCGAGGGACTGCCTATGATGATGACTAGATACAGGTTCCCAATAGGGCGAGCAGAAACAGTTTTCCTTCCACAGCAAGGTGGCATCTTACAGTTACAAAGCACTCAATTAATAATGGCTGATACTCATTGACTGCCCTGAGCATTGACCCGATAACCATCAGTTTGGGAAGTGAATATTCACTGACTGCACAAGATCACCCAAACTAGTACAGACCACGAGCGAGCAATTTACTTCACAGCTTTCAATACAGAATGACCAAATGTCAGAGCGAGGGCGAGAGCGTGACGGCGGCGAGAGAGAGAGAGAGCGCGCGCGAGCGAGAGAGAGCAAAAGAACAAATTCCAATCTTTAAAAATCAAAGTTAGTGCAGATTGAACTCTTTATCTTCAAATCACAACTCTCTGTTCCTGACATATCAACGTTTGAGGATTACTTCATGACGTACTAGAATCAGTTTGCACAGTGGTCCACAAACAGAAGAGCAATGAGGGAATGAAACTGCTGCAAGTCTCTCAATGCACTGATGTTTCCAGACCCAATCCACGCCCAGACCGGGGTCAATCAGAGCTGCGTCATCGCACCAATGCTCTTCCCAATCTTCCTCGCTCTCAACAAGCTCCCCGCTGGAGTGGAACTAAACTATAGAACCAATGGGAACCTGTTCAACCTTCATCGCCTCCAGACTAGATCCAAGACCGTCCCATCCTCCGTCATCGAACTACAGTACGTAGACGACGCTTGCGTCTGCGCACATCCAGAGGCCGAACTCCAAGCCATCGTCAACAACTTCACCGAAATGTACGAAAGCATGGGCCTTACACTAAACAGCCGTAAGACAAAGGTCCTCCACCAACCTGACCCCGCCAAACAGCACTGCCACTCGGTCATCAAAATCCACGGTGCGGCCTTGGACAATGTGGACCATTTTCCATACCTCGGGAGCCGACTACTTGCAAGGAGGCACAACACGGCCTCCAGTGTGCCAGTGCAGCCTTCGGTCGCCTGAGGAAGAGTGTTTGAAGACCAGGACCTCAAATCTGGCACCAAGCTTATTGCCTACAGGGCAGTAGTGATACCCGCCCTCCTATATGACTCAGAGACATGGACCATATTCAGTAGACACCTCAAAGCGCTGGAGAAATACCGCCAGCGCTGCATTCCGCAAGATCCTGAAAATCCATTGGGAGGATAGACGCATCAACGTCAGTGTTCTTGCTCAGGCCAACATCCCCAGCATCAAAGCACTGACCACATTTGACCAGCTTCGTTGGGTGAACCATATCATCTGCATGCCCGACACAAGACTCCCACAGCAAGTGCTCGACTTGGAACTCCTACACGGCAAGCGAGCCCCAGGTAGTCAGAGGAAACGTTTCAAGGACACCCTCAAAGCCTCCTTGATAAAGTGCAACATCCCCACCGGAACGTGGGAATGTCTGGCCCAAGACGCCTTAAGTGGAGGAAGAGCATCCGGGAGAGCTTTGAGCACCTCAAGTCTCGTGGCCGAGAGCACGCAGAAATCAAGCATAGACAGCAAAGGAGCGTGCGGCAAACCAGACTCCCCACCCACCCTTTCCTTCAACCACTGTCTGTCCCTAGGACTAGGACTAAGCGTTTAATTAGGAGGGGAAAATAGAGTATGAGAGGAAGCTTGCAGGGAACATAAAAACTGACTGCAAAAGCTTCTATAGATGTGTGAAGAGAAAAAGATTAGTGAAGACTAATGTAGGTCCCTTGCAGTCAGAATCAGGTGAATTCATAATGGGGAACAAGGAAATGGCAGGCCAATTGAACAAATACTTTGGTTCTGTTTTCACAAAGGAAGACACAAATAACCTCCCGAAAATACTAGGGGACTGAGGGTTTATAGCAAGGAGGAGAAACTGAGGAAACTCCTTATTAGTCAGGAAATGGTGTTAGGGAAATTGATGGCCGTTAAATCCCCAGGGCCTGATAGTCTGCATCCCAGAGTACTTAAGGAAGTAGCCCTAATGCATTGGTGGTCATTTTCCAACATTCCAAGGACTCTGGATCAGTTCCTTTGGATTAGAGGGTAGTTAATGTAACCCCACTTTTTAAAAGAGGGAGAGAAAGCAGGGAATTATAGACCGGTTAGCCTGACATCAGTAGTGGGAAAAATGCTGGAATCAATGATTAAAGATGTAATAGCAGCGCATTTGGAATGCAGTGACAGGATCGATCTAAGTCAGCATGGATTTATGAAAGGGAAATCATGCTCGACAAATCTTCTAGAATTTTTTGAGGATGTAACGTAGAGTGGATAAGGGCGAACCAGTGGATGTGGTATATTTGGACTTTCAAAAGGCTTTTGACTAGGTCCCACACAAGAGATTAGTGTGCAAAATTGAGGCACATGGGATTGGGGGCAATGTATTGACGTGAATAGAGAACTGGTTGGCAGACAGGAAGCGAAGAGTGGGAATAGATGGGTCCTTTTCAGAATGGCAGGCAGTGACTAGTGGGGTACCGCAAGGTTCAGTGCTGGGACCCCAGCTACTTACAATATATACTAATGATTTAGACGAATGAATTGAAGGTAATATCTCCAAATTTGCAGATGACACTAAGCTGGGTGGCAGTGTGAGCTGTGAGGAGGATGCTAAGAGGCTGCAAGGTGACTTGGACAGGTTAGGTGAGTGGGCAAATGCATGGCAGATTCAGTATAATGTGGATAAGTGTGAGGTTATCCACTTTGGTGGCAAAAACAGGAAGGCAGATTATCTGAATGGTGACAGATTAGGAAAAGGGGAGGTGCAATGAGACCTGGGTGTCATGGTACATCAGTCATTGAAAGTTGGCATGCAGGTACAGCAGGCGGTGAAGAAAGCAAATGGTATGTTGTCCTTCATAGCGAGGGAATTTGAGTGTAGGAGCAGGGAGGTCTTGCTGCAGTTGTACGGGGCCTTGAGACCACACATTGAGTATTGTGTGCAGTTCTGGTCTCCTAATCTGAGGAAGAACATTCTTGCTATTGAGGGAGTACAGCGAAGGTTCACCAAACTGATTCCTGGGATGACAGGACTGACATGAAAAAAGACTGGATCGACTAGCCTTATATTCATTGGAATTTAGAAGAATGAGAGGGGATTTCATAGAAGCATATAAAATTCTGACGGGATTGGACAGGTTAGATGCAGGAAGAATGTTCCCGATGTTGGGGAAGTCCAGAACCAGAGGTCACAGTCTAAGGATAAGGATAGGACCGAGAGGAAGAGAAACATTTTCACCCAGAGAATTGTGAACCTGTGGAATTCTCTACCACAGAAAGTTGTTGAGTCCAGTTTGTTGGATATCTTCAAAAGGAAGTTAGATGTGGCCCTTACGGCTAAAGGGATCAAGGGGTGGGAGAGAAGGCAGGAGCAGGGTACTGAAGTTGTATGATCAGCCATGATCATATTGAATGGTGGTTCAGGCTCGAAGGACCGAATGGCCTACTCCTGCATCTATTTTCTATGGTTCCATGTCTCACCTGTGACAGAGACTGTCATTCTCGTATTGGAGTATACAGTCACCTGAGAACTCACTTTTAGAGTAGAAGCAAGTCTTCCTCGATTTCGAGTGACTGTTGATGATGATGACGATGATGATGCACTGATTTTTTGCAGATTTGGGTGGGCGGGTGAGGACAGAGATTCATTAAGATTCTCTGCAAAGAGCCCAACAACTCACTTCTGTTGCCATGGTTAATTAAATGACCGTAGAGAGTTGCTTTTAAACCGGTGTATGATTTTTCTAACCCACTCCTAATTTTCTTTCCTTGTCCTCCTTCTCCTGAAGACAATGACTCATGGTGGGACACAGGTCACTGGGCTCACTAATCCAACCACCACGATGACTGGTAGGATACAGGTCACCTAGTCCAGGCTGCCTTCATGCATTTCATTCAAATGATCATTCTTCATGCAAGTTCCAGCAGGTTATTCAACCGTGGGGGTACCTCGTCTCATTTGATTTTGTTGTCAACTGCAATCACAGCAGCATTCACTGGCTACCAATCAAGACCTTGAACACGAAACGCGTTTTCCCTCTCCGGGGGAGGCGCCAATTTTAGCCCAACACTGCCATCGTCTCCCGAGTCCTGGGCTAGAATATCAAGCCTGGTATAGTCATAATCTATATAGTTCAGCCCATACCAGGTGGTGTAGTAATTATGGCAGTCAACCAGAATCCAGAGATCGGGAGTTCAAATCTTACCAAGGAAAATTTAGTCACATGGAATTTAATTAATTTGTAAGTTAGCACCAGAAGAAATGGCTCTGAAAGCTTCCACGGTAAGGTGCCTGACACTTCCACCTGGTCCAGCCTACTCATGGCTTTAGTCTACATTACATGGCTGACTCATACTGCGCTCTGAAGTGGCCGAGCAACTATTAAGCAAGGCGGCCCACAACTAGCGCTGGGCAATAAATTGAAGCCCTATTAGTGTCACCCAAATCATAAGAACTAAAACAAAGTCATCATGATTAGCAAGGGCAAGAGTTGAACACTGGTGAACAGGCTTGTTGGACTGAATGGCCTACTCCTGTTCCTATTCACCTCCGACACCTCCCCACCATCCTGTGCTGTTTGCCTTTCAGTAACACATCTGTCCAACTATCCATCACATGAGGATGCACCTTGTGAATCAGTCAATTACACAGGACAGTAGCAAATACCTTGCTGAAATCCAGGTAGAGAACATCCACCAGATCTGTAACCTTCAGTAAATTTCTCCAGTGTCGTCAACCAAAAGCACATTATCTGCTCATTTATCTCATTGCTGTTTGTGGGATCTTACTGTCTGTACATTGGCTGCCATCTTATATTAACAACAGTGACAACTCCAACAATATTTCATTGGCAGCAAAGTACTCAGACATTCTGAGGTAGTGAAGTGCAATATGTAAATGCAAATTTTTACTTTCTTTAGTCAGATTCATTAACTGTTCACTAAATTCAGTTTATGTATAACAAAAACTCCAGCTTCCCCAATGACATGGTTGACTGGGGAAGTAACCAACCCATTTTCAGGTTTGTGTGCAAGCCACTGGGAATTGCACAATAAAGTTGGATGAAATTGTCTTTCCCTTCCCTGTGGTGAAGTATCTCCGCTCAATGAGCTCTCTCTCCCCTCACATTACCCTCCACCAGGGCCCGACGGGCATCGGCCATTTCCCACGTGATAAATCAGGTCTGGCTTCTCGAGCTTGACAGCCTTGTATTTAAAAAAAAAAGCTACTGAAATATATGTAGGTACCTTTTGCCCACGTGGCTTTTTTGCAATCACTACAGCAACTCGAGTCTGACATGTTGGCAAATGCAAATCCCTAATTTGGACTGAAAGTAGCTGTGTTTATTGCTCACATCATTCTTTGGAAAAAAAGTACTTGATTCATTTGGCAACTCAGTTTGTGCAGTTGTGCTGGAAGTAGCGCTGAGCAGGAGCGATCGATGGACTATCCTGCATACTTCAGCAAACAGAATTCCAGTCAAAGATTTACTGCAGCAGGCCCCCGTACCTGCCAAACCTTTCCCTTAAAAGTACTCCACCGTGGTTAATTACATACTAAGGACATAACCTTGGACCCAAAAATACTCTCAGTATCGCATGCAAAAGAGGCACAAGTTTAATTTGCATACTGCAGGACTGCAACTAGGTCTCCAATTCACCCTACCTTCCACTGAAATGCTCAGCAGTTCCTGCAAAAACAATGGAAGCAAATCGTGTTTGCCTGGAGGTAAAATACATCCGTATGTTCCTGTACATACACGTAGTTACCTAAAATCTCTCAAATTCCAATTATCAGCCTTACTGATTTGCTATGTGCGCACGCTTCTAAACATATCGATAATCATCACTTGTACAAAATATATTCGATCCCTGGTCAGCTCACAAGTAAATACATTTCTAAAGTCACAATTATAATTATTTCTGGTTTAACAAGGGATGGCGCACAAAACACTTCACATTACTAAACTTTTAAATCCAAAATCCTTGAATGGTTAAGAATTTCTATCTAGTATAAGACAGTAACTGGCCTGAACACAAAGGTTATCTTTCACTCGATAGAAGGGTGATTTTTGTTTTGCACACCTGAAGAGGAGACCTTCATATTTATATGAAGACGGTGAATGTAAAATGGCGCATAACTAAATTTACTATAAAACTTGGTCGACTGAAACACATACATTTTTGTCAGTCTCTGATATTCCAAAGCTACTGTTCTGTTTGCAATTAAGGAATCTGGTTTGCAGACCAGAAATTCCAGCGCCACATGGTCTTTACATTAGTTGAATCAATCTCAAGTATTGCAGGTAATGACTACCAGCTGAATCACGTATCGTGCAACGACTGCACTGGTTACTCTTCTGATCAATTTACCAAAATCTTTATTGAACTAACAGGAGGCAAAATTTCAGACGTTCTGGAATGTGCTTATAATTTGCCCACAATATAAATGTATCAAAGAGTCAGGATCAGCTATGGAACGTGGATTAAGTTAATTCATCACACTGCAGTTACATCCACCTAATCCAAAAAATTCACAGTAAATGTCCAGCTAAGCTTCAATTAAAACGAACTACGTATGGATTCTGGGATATAATTAGTCCAAGTCCTCACCAGTCCCCGACTCAGTATGGAGTCAGCAGTGACAACACATTATAAATAGACGCAGCGGAGGCAGGCCTATGGTGTGATGTATTTAACATGACAAGCTACTCTTGAGTTTAAAACCATCCAGGGGGGAAAAAACATACTTCCTGGAAAATTATCAAACATTATCCAGACAAGTACTCTTTGGAGCTCAATCAGAACACCACATAAAGAACTTGAGTTTATTTTAAATATAGAAGCACAGAAAGTGACCTGCAAACAAGTTTGACTCACGGCACAGCTTATGGCGATAGTATTTGTCACAACACAAGAAAAACTCAATTTGAATCATTGATTAAAGTAAGTTCCTACAGTTGCAACTGTGTCTGGATGTAATCGCTGCCTCTCAAACACAAACACACACACGATTCTCCCCTTCCCTCAGCAAGGTGCTGAAACCTGTGGGAATATGGTAAACGTGTTCCATGCAATCCCTGTGGATTCAAGCTTTCCACACAGTTTGCTACAACAAAATTCACCACACCCCAATTTTAAAAAGATCTGGGTACTACAGCCTTTTCAGTAGGTTTATCAGACAAGAGTTCCATAAATTGCTTATATAAAACTTATGTAAATACAAAAGCTCACACAGCTCCACAACTCTTTGATGTACCTAACTGTTAATCAATAAACTACAACCGTCTGCAAAAGCAAAATACTGTGGATGCTGGAAATCTGAAACAAAGAGAAAATACTGGAAATACTTGGGGCTGGGCAGCATCGAGAGAGAGAGAAACAGAGTTAATGTTTCAGATCAATGACCTTTTGTCTGAACTATAACAGCCTTCCCACCAGCCATTGCTACTATGTTAATTCTTCAATACCACGTGAATATTTTGTATGGAAACAGCGCCCTACATTGCTACCTACGCACTCGGCACTGACCACACTATCGCCATGAATAGTCTGAAGAGAGCATGGAATGTCCCAAATCACAATATAATTACATAACCTGCAGACATCATCTGTATTGCATAAAAGTGTTTAACTGTTTCCCGATGGTAATGGGGGTATGTAACCAAGTCATACAGACCAGAATGTTTGATCCGTTCTATGCTCAGCTAGCTAATCAGGGCATTTGTTTTATTAATTTCTGGGATGTGGGTGTCGCTGGCAAGGCCGGCATTTATTGTCCATCCCTAACTGCTTCTTGAGAAGGTGGTGGTGAGCCGCCTTCTTGAACCGCTGCAGTCCAGTTGGGGTTCGACAATTGGCCTCAGAGCCTGAGGCTGCAGATCGGGGTGGAGGTGGGAAGTCAGCTTGGATTCCTACTCCTGATCTCGACTAACTAACTCTCACTATAAAGTACGTATGTGGGGGTGTACAATAAGTTTGAGACTGACTGTGATGTCTTCCATTGTCCCCAACATACATCCTCATCTCACAAAATGGTCGTTCAGGTGATGTACCAAAGGGCAACCATTGCCTGTGGCAGTGTAGCTCAATCAAGAATCAATATCTTCAGGAGAGGCGAGGAGAGGCAATTCACTACTTGCTACCTAAAGAAAACCCAGGTGTAAATGTGAATTAACGTTGGGATTCAAATCCAAGCCTTCTCACCTGCAGGGAGCACATTCTCAAAGCTCTTCTAAAGTTGGTATGGAGCAAGATGCAAAACTCCTAGACAATGCTGCCCACTACTTTGCAGGTGTCGAGGTTTGAGAGCAAGACCTTCATTATGAACAGAGGAATATTAATGTTGTCCAACACAGTATTTGCTACGTATTCTCTAGATTTGTTCACATTGGTAACCTCCACCTTTCAGCTGTACTTCTGGGGATGCTGAAGAGTGTGCATTTCCTGACATTCATCTCAAAGACACGGGGAAATGCATCTTTAAAAGCCAATGATCACTGGACTTAATTAATAATCTTACAGATGGGATTTAGAAAGATTGGCGTACAAAACACAAACTAGAACAAAGGACACAGAACAGGAGGCGGCCATTCAGACCTTCGATCCTGTTCTATCATGGTTGATCTGTACCCAACTCCATTGTCCGGCCTTTGCTTCATGTCCCTTCAATACCTTTACCAAACAAAAATCTATCGATCTCAGTTTACAATGTTTCAATTGATCCCCAACCTCAACAACTTTTTTTGGGGGGGGGGGGGGGGTGGTGGAGAAAGAGTTCCACTGCCCTTTCGGTGAAGAAGTTCCCCCTGAGCGGCCCAGCTCTGCAGTATTCTATTCAGTGCATTAAACCCCATGTCTAGTGATCGCTCTTGTACCTGCTCAGGACCTCAATATTGCTCCCATATCTTGGGAACTTGTTTTTACACCCCATACACTACCTAGACAAGGTACTCATTTGCCCGATAAGTGATTCCTGTCTCCACTCTAGCTTTCAATCTTTCTCCGTTTTTTAAATTTCTAATTTTATCAATACCACTATGGTCTGTGTTCCTTCAAAACTTGCACTCCTTTTCTCTGAAGCTGGAAATACACCATCCTACATGGTTTTCCTTCTACCTGAATTAGCACTTGTTGAAATCAAGATCTGCATGCCATCTTCTACTCTTAACTCCTCCTTTCCTGAAGCCTCAAGACACTATACCCTCTCAGTCTACTCTTCCTCACCAACCACGTAATTGCTGATTTGCCACATCCTTTTTCAACCATACAAGTGTCCTGCTCTATGCTCTTTGGCTCATTAAGTTTCTCGATTACATTTTTTAAAATTGGCAGTATTCTTACCAGTGTTATATGCAAAGCTTTGGTAATGAGCTCACACCCCCTGGAATTGTGGTTACCATGTAAATGTTTCAGCGCTGCACAGATGAAGCCTTCCTAATAAAGTGGACATTCCATCATCTCTTGCAGTATCCTCTGTGCACACTGCCCAAAATGGGTTTGCATTTAGCTATGACAATACACTTATATGGACAAATAGGATCAGAAGTATATACTGGATGTGTAATGAGCAGTCATGAAATAGAGGACTTTCATTCCTGCAAGTGAGGTTGACCAGATAACTGAAGCAATTTAATCTCCTGCACATTGCATAGCCACTCATGAGGCTGACAAGTTATAATTCACAGCTGGCCATCACATCCTATTTATAGCACAAACAAGCTTGTTTATATAAAAAAAGGTCATTTTCTTCACAGCTTTCATTTAAATCCATACTACACAGTGAACAAAACCAATTTACAGTAATTTACTGTACAGAGGTCTGTCTGCACAGGTATAAAGTAGAAAAGTGGGGCTGTTGCAGAGACAAAGAGAAAGAGAGAGAGACAGAGACGAGACAGAGAGAGAGAGAAAGAGAGAGAGAGACAGACAGACAGACAGACAGACAGAGAGAGACAGACAGACATAGAGACAGAGGAAAAAACAAAGGGAAGAACTTTCTTGGTGTTTTTAATACTGTTCCATAGTTCGGGCCACAATGATGCTTTATGTTATGTCAGTGCTGCCACCTCCCACACGTGGCACCTGTTCAGTTGGCAGTCTCCCATCTTCCACCAGTTCCTGAAGCTTCTCAGACTAGGCATTAAACACTGAGCTGGATTCAGCTCTTTTGTGGCCGAACCAAGAAGTGAATCCCTGGCTGTTGCAGGCAGCATGACATCACTGCTTCAGTCATGCAGTGGCTAGTACTACAGCCAACTCATGCATGCTCAAATTAATTGGGTTGCCAATCAACTGATGTGCATAAATGTGGGTAAGCAAAGCAGTTAGCTCACCGTCCTACAACCCTGACTATATAACAGAGGTACACAAGAACACTGATGTACAGTTGCCAACCCTTTTGGAACAGTCAGAGAGTCTCCCGGAATGGAGAATTGGTCTCCTGGGCACTGCTGCTGGCAATCTGGGAGAAAAGTATATTGCATTCCTAGTTTGCAACCATGCACTTTCAGTTCTCACGGGTCAGAGACAGGACTGAACTGCAACCAGGGAACTATCAGTAATAATGAATTCAATTTATCAAGTCCCTGCTCCAATCTTAATAGAATTAGTGCTACGATTCTGGGGGTCAATGTCAGGTGTCCCTGCCCAGAAAGCATTGCTAGAATACGGCACGTCTATTTAAGGAAGCAGCCCCAACAGGACTTCTGTGCAGGTTGGCCGGTGAATTCAGTAAAGCATAAAATTATATATATATCGATAGATTAAGTGAATGGGCAAAACTGTGTCAAACGGAGTTCAGTGTAGGCAAATGTGAAGGCATCCACTTTGGACCTAAAAAGGGTAGAATAGAATACTTTCTAAATGGTGAAAAGCTAACTACCATGGAGGTCCAAAGAGTCTTGGGAGTCCAGGTAACAAGATCACTAAACTGTCATGAACAGGTACAGAAAATAATCAAAAAAGCTAATGGGATGCTAGCCTTTATATCTAGAGAACTAGAATACAAGGGATAGAAGTTATGCCACAGCTAAACAAAACCCTGGTTAGACCACACCTGGAGTACTGAGAGCAGTTCTGGGCACCACACATTAGGAAGGATATATTGGCCGAGGACTCGGGACATAGTATAAAAGCAGTGACAGGATCGGTCCAAGTCAGCATGGATTTATGAAAGGGAAATCATGCTTGACAAATCTTCTAGAATTTTTTGAGGATGTAACTAGTAGCGTGGACAAGGGAGGACCAGTGGATGTGGTGTATTTGGACTTTCAAAAGGCTTTTGACAAGGTCCCACACAAGAGATTAGTATGCATAATTAAAGCACATGGTATTGGGGGTAATGTATTGACATGGATTGAGAAATGGTTGGCAGACAGGAAACAAAGAGTGGGAATAAATGGGTCCTTTTCAGAATGGCAGGCAGTGACGAGTGGGATGCCGCAGGGCTCCGTGCTGGGACCCCAGCTATTTACAATATACATTAATAGTTTAGACGAAGGAATTGAATGTAATATCTCCAAGTTTGCAGAGGACACTAAGCTGGGTGGCAATGCGAGCTGCTAAGAGGCTGCAGGGGGACTTGGACAGGTTAGAAACTTTTACAAAACTTGTTAACAACTCTTAGAAACTTTTGAAATAAATTGAGAATCTTTATCAACTTTTAAAATAACTTTGGAAGTCACCTTCCTAATGCCTGCCCCCCAACCTAGCTTCGGGCCATCTACCATCAATGGTGCTACTCGGCGCCGAGCTTACAGCCAACACTTCGCCGTAGGTAATTCGGCTTATCGAGCTGTGCCTGGTCTCCAGGTGTCTTGGACCCCCTTGCCACTGGACCAAGACCTTGCTCAGCTAAGCCCGTGTGGTTGCCGGTGTGCAACGGCCACCCCACGTTAAAAGAACTCACACACAGGCATCTTCCACTTCGTCAGCATGAAGTTCAGGACCTGGAACGTCAGAACCCTCATAGACAATCCCAACAGCAACATGTCGGAATGCCACACCGCGATAGTTGCCTGGGAACTCAAAACATTTCGACATTGACATCGCCGCCCTAAGCGAGACCCAGCGGGCAGGGGAAGGCCAGTTGAAGGAACATGGTGGAGGTTACACCTTCTTTCGGAAAGGGAAACCAGAGGCAGAACATCGCCTTCATGGAGTCGGCTTTGCCGTCAAGAATGAGCTGGTCGACCGCCTCAAAGACTCCCCGTGGGGTTAACGAATGCCTCATGACTCTCCGTATCACCCTATATCTGAAACAATGTGCCACAGTCATCAGTGCTTACACTCGATGCAACAGATGAGGCTAAAAAGGGTTTTTATTCCAACCTTGAGATATCCTTGTCCCGCATTCCCACAGGCGACAAACTGATCCTCCTGGGTGATTTTAATGCCAGGGTTGGCAAAGACACAGCCCTCTGGGGAGGCGTGATTGGCAGAGAGGGGGTAGGGAAAGCCAACTCCAGCGGTACCCTATTCCTGACAAAATGTCCAGAACATGAACTCCTCATTACCAACACCCTGTTCCGCCAGAGGGACACATACAAGGCATCGTGGCAACACCCTCGCTCCAAACACTGGCACCTGCTCGACTATGTCATCGTCCAAGCCAGGGATCGCAAGGATGTGCGGATCACCCACGCCGTGACAGGAGCTGACGACTGCTGGACGGACCACCGCCAAATCCGATCCATCATCAACATTAACATTGTCCCAAAGCAGAGGGGACAGCAGAAGCAGTTCCGCAAAAAAGTTAATGCCGGGGCATTTAGAGACCCAGCTAAGAGAGCCCTATACAGCCAGCGCCTCACAGCCAATCTGGCGTGCATTGATGACCCTAAGATGCTGAATGCCCACAGCGCTTGGTCTGCCCTCCAGGCCTCTATAACCAGTGCCTGAGAAGAGACACTTGGTCATTCAATCAGAAAACATCAGGACTGGTTTGATGAAAATGATCAGGAGATTGAAGAACTAATAGATCGCAAGTGCAAAGCATTTCTGAGCCTCAAGCAACAGCCCAACTCGGGAGCTGCAAACCAACATTACAGACGGCTCAAGGGTCAGGTCCAACAAAAAACCCGGGACCTAAAGAACAGGTGGTGGATGGAGAAAGCACAGGAGATACAACAACTGGCCAACAGCCACGACATGCGAGGATTCTTCGCTGCAGTCAAGGCCACCTACGGTCCAAACTCCCAAGGCCCCAGCCCACAACTGGCCAAGAACAGGGAAACACTCTTCAAGGACACCGAGGCTGTCAGGGGCCGATGGAAGGAGCACTTTGAAGATCTCCTCAATCGAGACGCTGCCTTTGACTCGGGTGTTCTCGACTACATCCCGCAGCACGCGACCCGCCACCACCTCAGTGAAACTCCAACGTTGCACGAGGTAGGCAAAGCCATAAAACAGCTTAAGAATAACAAGGCTACGGGTGCGGATGGAATCCCTGCTGAGGTGCTAAAATATGGCGGAGGCGCTGTTGGCGCGGATACATGACCTCATCTTGCTCATCTGGAGGGAGGAGAGCATGCCGGGAGATCTGAAAGATTCAGTGATTGTGACCATTTTTAAAAAGGAGGACAAGTCCGACTGCAGCAACTACAGGGAAATCTCCCTGCTTTCAGCCACTGGGAAAGTTGTCGCTAGAGTTCTCCTCAATCGTCTACTCCCTATGGCCGGCCGAGGAGCTCCTCCCGGAATCACAGTGCGGATTTTGTCCCCTACGGGGCATAACAGACATGATCTTTGCAGCGCGCCAGCTGCAGGAAAAATGCAGGGAGCAGCGCCAGCCCTTACACATGGCTTTTTTCGATCTTACAAAGGCCTTTGACACCGTCAACCGCGAGGGTCTATGGAGCGTCCTCCTCCGTTTCGGATGCCCCCAACAGTTTGTCAACATCCTTCGCCTGCTTCACGATGACATGCAGGCCGTGATCCTTACCAACGGATCCATTACAGACCCAATCCACGTCTGGACCGGGGTCAAACAGGGCTGCGTTATTGCTCCAACCCTCTTCTCAATCTTCCTCGCCGCCATGCTCCACTTACAATCAACAAGCTCCCCGCTGGAGTGGAACTAAACTACAGAACCAGTGGGAAGCTGTTTAACCTACGCCGCCTCCAGGCCAGGTCCAAGTTCACCCTAACCTCTGTCGTTGAGCTCCAGTATGCGGACGACACCTGCGCCTGTGCACATTCAGAGGCTGAACTCCAGGATATAGTCAATGTATTCACTGAGGCATATGAAAGCATGGGTTTTACGCTTAACATCCGTAAGACAAAGTCCTCCACCAACCTGTCACCGCCGCACAGCACTGCCCTCCAATCATCAAGATCCATGGTGCGGCCCTGGACAACATGGACCATTTCCCATATCTCGGGAGCCCCTTATCAACAAAGGCAGACATTGATGGAGATTCAGCATTGCCTCCAGTGCGCCAGTGCAGCCTTCGGCCATCTGAGGAAAAGTGTGTTTGAAGACCAGGCCCTCAAATCTACCACCAAATCCATGGTCTACATGGCTGTAGTAATACCCGCCCTCCTGTATGGATCTGAGGCATGGACGATGTATAGAAGGCACCTCAAATCGCTGGAGATATATCACCAACGATGTCTCTGCAAGATCCTGCAAATCCCCTGGGAGGACAGGAGCACCAATATCAATGTCCTCGACCAGGCTAACATCCCCAGTATTGAAGCATTGACCACACTCGATCAGCTTCGCTGGGCAGGCCACATAGTACGCATGGCCAGATACGAGACTCCCTAAGCAAATGCTTTATGCGGAGCTCCTTCATGGTAAATAAGCCAAAGGAGGACAGCGGAAACGTTATAAGGACACCCTCAAAGCCTCGCTGGTAAAGTGCGACATCACCACTGACACCTGGGAGACCCTGGCCACAGACCGCCCGAGGTGGAGAAAGTCCATCCGGGAGGGCGTTGAGCTCTGAGTCTCAACGCAAAGAGCAAGAGGCCAAGCGCAGGCAGCGGAAGGAGCACGCGGCAAATTAGCCCCACTGACAGCTTCCCTCGACGAATGTCTGTCCCACCTGTAACAGGGTCTGTGACTGTTCAGCCATCAAAGAGCTCACTTTGGGAGTGGAAGCAAGTCCTCCTCGATTCCGAGGGACTGCCTATGATGAGGTGAATGGGCAAATGCATGGCAGATGCAGTATAATGTGGATAAATGTGAGGTTATCCACTTTGGTGGCAAAAACAAGGCGGCAGATTATCTGAATGGTGACAGATTAGTAAAAGGGAGGTGCAATGAAACCTGAGTGTCATGGTACATCAGTCATTGAAGGTAGGCATGCAGGCAGTAAAGAAAGCAAATGCCATGCTGGCTTTCATAGCGAGGGGATATGAGTATAGGAGCAGGGAGGTCTTGCTGCAGTTGTACTGGGCCTTGGTGAGACCACACCTCGAGTATTGTTTGCAGTTTTGGTCTCCTAATCTGAGGAAGGACATTCTTGCTATTGAGGGAGTGCAGCGAAGGTTCACCAGACTGATTCCCAGGATGGCAGGACTGACATATGAGGATAGACTGGATCGGCTAGGCTTATACTCACTGGAATTTAGAAGAATGAGAGGGGATCTCATAGAAACATATTAAATTCTGACGGGACTGGACAGGTTAGATGCAGGAAGAATGTTCCCGATGTTGGGGAAATCCAGAACCAGGGGACACAGTCTAAGGATAAGTGGTAAGCCAGAAAGGACCGAGATGAGGAGAAACTTTTTCACCCAGAGAGTTGTGAACCTGTGGAACACTACCACAGAAAGCTGTTGAGGCCAGTTCATTGGACATATTCAAAAGGGAGTTCGATGTGGCCCTTACGGCTAAAGGGAGAGAAAGCTGGAGTGGGGTACTGAGGTTGAATGATCAGCCATGATCATATTGAATGGCGGTGTAGGCTCGAAGGACCGAATGGCCGACTCCTGCACCTATTTTCTATGTTTCTAGCGGCAATCTTTCAGGAGCGAAATTAGGAAACACTTCCACACAAAGGATGGTCGAAGTTTGGAACGCTCTTCCGCAAACTGTAATTGATGCTGGATTAATAGTTAATTTTAAAATTGAGATTGATAAATTTTTATTAACCAAAGGGATTATGGAATATGGGCCAAAGGGGGTTATATGAAGTTAGGTTACAGATTAGTCATGATCTCATTGAATGGCGGAACATGCTCGAGGGACTCAATGGTCTACTCCTGTTCCTATGTTTTACTTCATTCAACAGCCACTCTGTTGCCAAGAGAATGAGTAGCCAGCTGAAACCTTGCATGTTAAAAAAATGCATCGAATATACTTGTAATATAATGCCATAGGAAGGAAAATGGTAAATTCAAGAAAGAGAAATTCAAAATTGTGGAGGAGCATTAAAATTTATTCTTGGGGGAAAAAAAAGTTTACAGTTTTCTTCGAGACTGCTAATGACTTCAATGGGAAAATTAGCAAGCATTTCGAAAAGGTCACACTGTTGTTCTTAGTACCGTTAAATCTGAATGATAAAGCTGAGCCATCTTCGAATGCCAGTGAAAGGCAGTTGTGGGGCAGAAAATACCCGTCTTTGAAAGCACTGTTCAGTTGAAATTTGATTGGCAATTTATTGAGATGTTTTTTCCACTTTTAGAAATCAGGATGTTGTCAGCTCAGTGGGCAGCACCCTCGCTTCTGAGTCAGAAGGTTGTGGATTCAAGTCCCACTCCAAGGACTTCAGCACGAAAATCTAGGCCAACACTCCTGTGCAGTACTGAGGGAGTGCTGCACTGTCGGAGGTGCTATCTTTCAGATGAGACATTAAACCGAGGTCCCGTCTGCTCTCTCAGGTGGACGTAAAAGATTCTATGGCACTATTTTGAAGAGGAGCAGGGGAATTATTTCCAATATTTATTCCCCAATCACAGTGCTGTTTGTGGGAGCTTGCTGTGCGCAAATTGGCTGCTGCACTTCCTACATTACAACGGTGACTACACTTCAAACAGTACCTCTGTAAAGCGCTTTGGGACAGCCAGTGGTCTTGAAAGGCGCAATTCTTCCTTTTTGTGTTAATCTTGCTACTTTTATTTTAATGGTCACAAATACAAATGCTGCGGGAATTTGATCGATAGGAGAGAATTTTTCAACCTTGCCAGCAGAAATCTGGCCAATTAGGACTCACCTGCAATAACCAGTTTGTACTTCTCAAGTGGTTGATGGCCACTTAACTATTGAACTATTGCCCCGAACAGCAGGAAATAAGTTAAGCGCAGTACTGACATTGCACAGCATGATTAACTGACAACACAGTTTTGCTCATTTTGGAAGACAATTTTAATATCTCAGGTGCAAGACCACAAGTGTTTACTGAAACAAAAGCCAATTCCTGCGGATACTTATTTTCCAGCATTTTCTGTTTTTATCCCGTGTTTACTCATGCGTAATCAACGTCTGAGTTTTGAAATCAGAAAGATGAAACTGCAATCCAGGTTTTACAAATGATACTCATCATGTACCAGTTCCATTTAAAACTGTGGGGCAATAATGCAGTAACATTTCCAAAATGCGGGCAGATGTCATGTGATTGGGCATCATGTGATCCTGTATCGCATGATTGGACCTCCAGGAATGTGTCAGAGTTGGCAACCCGACCCGAAGAGCCCCCACTTTCCTGCCCTCCCCACAGGGAGCACCAAACCCCAGAACTCCTCACACGAGCAATCCCCAGCATGAAGCTGCACGCTAGCAGCCTACAATGCTACCAGCTTCCACATCAATACACTCATGGTGGGCGCACAGCAGCTCCAAGCCTTGCGCGTAATATTTACACAGGACGTGTTTCAGGAGATGTGGATGCAAACAGTTCTTTTTAATCTCTCAACTTTAATCTTTTTTTTTAAACGAGGTTAAAGAGACTTCAGAGCAAACAAGCTAGGCGGAGTTAATCATTAGATTAGTCTGAATCTTGCTAATAACCCAGTGCCATGAAACCTTCCAGTTCCTTCCTAATGGGATTAAACTCACTGGCTGGTCAATAAGCAGGCAGATTACAGGAAGCGTTCCACTGTCATACAATTGCACATTTAGCTGGGCTCCAAACTGATGCTCACTTTTCTGATCCCCTCTTTATATTATTGCACTTTCAGCAACAGCAGCCCTGACTTTGGCAGTGATATTGCAATAAATGAAGTGGGGTTATTGCTGGCAGAGGAACATAGAACCATCTAAGGAGGTGGTTTTCTAAAGATCACCCACAGACATGTGGTAGCAATGCCATCTTTAAATTTCTCTGGCTGGAGAGGTTCAGCACTCACACTGCCCCTCACTGGTCAGCAATGTGCTTTTTACATTGCCAGCTTACATAAAGCCCCCTACAGGGGTCAGTGTGGGTAATGGTAAGGTGTCTTTATACGGATAGGGTCATCCGCAGATAACGACTGGTACTCCCACTTTCAAAAGGATTTTGACAAGGTCCCACACAAGAAATTAGTGTGCAAAATTAAGGCACATGGTATTGGGGGATATTGTATTGACGTAGAGAACTGGTTGGCAGACAGGAAGCAAAGAGTGGGAATAAACGGGTCCTTTTCAGAATGGCAAGCAGTGACTAGTGGGATACCGCAAGGTTCAGTGCTGGGACCCCAGCTATTTACAATATATATTAATGATTTAGACGAAGAAATTGAATGTAATATCCCCAAGTTTGCAGATGACACTAAGCTGGGTGGCAGTGAGAGCTGTGAAGAGGATGCTAAGAGGCTGCAGGGTGACTTGGACAGATTAGGTGAGTGGGCAAATACATGGCAGATGCAGTATAATGTGGATGAATGTGACGTTATCCATTTTGGTGGCAAAAACAGGAAGACAGATTATCTGAATGGTGACAGATTAGGAAAAGGGGAGGTGCAACGAGACCTGGGTGTCATGGTACATCAGTCATTGAAAGTTGGCATGCAGGTGCAGCAGGCAGTGAAGGCAGCAAATGGTATGTTGGCCTTCATAGTGAGAGGAATTGAGTATAGGACCAGGGAGGTCTTACTGCAGTTGTACAGGGCCTTGATGAGGCCACACCTGGAATATTGTGTACAGATTTGGTCTCCTAATCTTTGAGGCAGGACATTCTTGCTATTGAGGGAGTGCAGCGAAGGCTCACCAGACTAATTCCCAGGATGGCAGGACTGACATATGAAGAATGACTGGATCGACTAGCCTTATATTCACTGGAATTTAGAAGAATGAGAGGGGATTTCATAGAAGCATATAAAATTCTGACAGGATTGGACAGGTTACATAGAAACATAGAAAATAGGTGCAGGAGTAGGCCATTCGGCCCTTCTAGCCTGCACCGCCATTCAATGAGTTCATGGCTGAACATTCAACTTCAGTACCCCATTCCTGCTTTCTCGCCATACCCCTTGATCCCCCTAGTAGTAAGGACCTCATCTAACTCCTTTTTGAATATATTTAGTGAATTGGCCTCAACAACTTTCTGTGGTAGAGAATTCCACAGGTTCACCACTCTCTGGGTGAAGAAGTTCCTCCGCATCTCGATCCTAAATGGCTTACCCCTTATCCTTAGACTGTGACCCCTGGTTCTGGACTTCCCCAACATTAGATGCAGGAAGAATGTTCCCGATGTTAGGGAAGTCCAGAACCAGAGGTCACAGTCTAAGGATAAGGATAGGACCAAGAGGAAGAGAAACATTTTCACCCAGAGAATTGTGAACCTGTGGAATTCTCTACCACAGAAAGTTGTTGAGTCCAGTTTGTTGGATATCTTCAAAAGGAAGTTAGATGTGGCCCTTACGGCTAAAGGGATCAAGGGGTGTGGAGAGAAGGCAGGAGCAGGGTACTGAAGTTGCATGATCAGCCATGATCATATTGAATGGTGGTTCAGGCTCGAAGGGCCTATTTTCTATGGCCCCAAGTTTCCACACGCGGCAAAACAGGCGCCCCTCCGAGCTGGGCGCCCGTTTTTCGCGCCGAAAACGGCGCCTGAAAAAAAACGCGGTATTCTCGAGCGCCTTGCAGCTCGATGTCTGCTTGGCGCGGCGCACAGGGGGCGGAGCCTACCACTTGCGCCGATTTTGTAAGTAGGAGGGGGCGGGTACAATTTAAATGAGTTTTTTTGGTGCCGGCAACCCTGCGCGTGCACGTTGGAGCGTTCGCGCAGTATGAAGTAAACATTGGCACTCGGCCATTTTAAAAAGTGCTGCAGAAAAAGTGAAAATTTGTTTATTGAACCCTTGCAAAGGCTTGCATTTTAATTTTCTTGATATTTCTGTGTGTGAGGGAGTGCATTCTGTAATTAAAGATAGACTGTGATAAACGGGACACATGCACTTGTTTGAGACTATTCAAATTCTTTGTAGCTGTTCAATTTTTAACATTTTTTAAATAAAACCACATTGTCCTTCCATGATCAGCACTGAGGCTTCTTCCAGCTTTCTCCCCCTGCCGTCGGTCGTTCCCGACGGCAAGCCGCTGCCTGAAAGGCCTGCCTGAAGCACTTTCACACAGATAGGAACATGGTTTATTCAATCTTTTCTTCACTTATAAATTTTTATTCAGGTTGGATTTATTTGTATAATATTTGTAGAAGTATAACTAAGGATTTATTGCAGAATTTAATGACTTCCCTGACCCCCCCCCCCCCACCTCGTTCCCGACGCCTAATTTGTAACCTGCGCCTGATTTTTTAATGTGTAGACAAGGTTTTTTCAAGCCTACAAAAATCTTCACTTGCTCCATTCTAAGTTAGTTTGGAGTACGTTTTCACTGTGGAAACTTTCAAATCAGGCGTCAGTGGCTGGACACACCCCCTTTTGAAAAAAAATTTGTCCAAAAGTGAAACTGTTCTACCTGACTAGAACTGCAGAAAACTTAAATGTGGAGAATTCAGATTTCTAAGATACTCCGTTCTCCACCAGTTGCTCCTAAAAATTAGGAGCAAATCATGTGGACACTTGGGGCCAAGATTTCTATGTTTCCCAATGCAAAATAAAGGAAGTGAATTATGCACTTCCAAGAGCAGAGACTGGCATACACATAAAATAAGGCCTTTTCTTACTGCCCCTTCAGCCTAGCAATAAATGGGTACAGTCGAGAAAACCGAGTGGCAGAAGCTATGAATCTCTGCTTGAGGGCCACTCTCCCAGAGCCTCCACAACACTTGGTTCACATGTTAAATACATTTTACACTCATCCAGGTGAGGGATGCAAGGTGCAAGAGCTGGGGAATGGAACCCTTCTCAATTCAGGCACGAACATCAACATCAAGGCTTCCTAATTCACGATCCAGAATAAAGCGTCTGCTCTGTCCCAACAACATGCCTCAGCCCCGACCTCAGAAAAAACACCACGACTGCACTCATCTTCCAAACCGGCCATCACATGGCCGCTGTGTGAGGTTGCTGATTAATGCCAAATTAGAGACCATTTTGTGTTTCTAGCCCATGCCAACTAGGAACTGGGTTGAGTGTGCTCAAAACTATTTGCGAATGAAGGAGCTCATACCATCACTCAAGGCTGGTTTGAACCCCACACAAAAAGGTGAAATGTTAGTGTATAACATCACGTCACCACAGTGCCACCCAGTTTTCCATCATATTTTATAGGACTCAAATAAATGTACCCAAAGCAGAAATGCAATAAATAAAGCTTCCCATTTCCCATCCAAGTGGACCATCAATTGTTAGATGAACATTAGCATTAGGAGCAGGCGGCCATATGGCCACTTAAGCCTGGTTTGAACGTTGAGATATTAACATTCTTAAGAGTCTTATAAGTACCAGGACTATTGGATCAAACTGGCTTTCACAAACTTTTACTACGCAATATTGTATACAGACAATGCAAATTTCCAGTTCACCCATGAAGTTTGAATCTTTTGTTAATACAGGTTGTGCGTCCGAAATCTGGAGTTCTGAAATTCGGAAAGTTCCAAAATCTGGGCCGATCTGTGGCAGGGACGTCCGCAAACCGGAAAATGTTCCGAAATCCGGACCGGCTGCTGGACTCCCCCGCTGGACCTCTCCCCCGCCGCCCGGACCGCGCCCCCTCCTTACATCAGCTGCTGCCTGGACCCCTGCCCTTACCTCACCTGCCACCCGGACCTCTCCCCCGCTCGGCTGCCCAAATCCTCCTTCCCACCTCAGCCCAAGTGTTTCCGCATTCAGGACGTCGGAAAGACGTTCTGAAATCCGGAAATACAGGTTGAACCTCCTTTATCCGGAATCACCTCTCGTCCAGAACCATTCCCCGCCATCGGGTGGCGCATGAGCAGAACTCCGACATGAACAAATTGAAGTCCATCCTCGCTGCTGACTCCCGCAATCGCTGGCCTGACCCCGCGATCCACAGCACCCCGCCGCCCCCCCAACCCAATGATCTCTGTTGCACTCTCAGCCCCAAAATCCCCTTGCTCAGTACCTTTACCATCCAATTTAACATAGAAACATAGAAAATAGGTGCAGGAGTAGACCATTCGAGCCTGCACCACCATTCAAGATCATGGCTGATCATTCCCTCAGTACCCTTTTCCTGCTTTCTCTCCATACCCCTTTATCCCTTTAGCCGTAAGGGCCATATCTAACTCCCTCTTGAATATATCCAATGAACTGGCCTCAACAACACTCTGCGGTAGGGAATTCCACAGGTTAACAACTGAGTGAAGAAGTTTCTCCTCATCTCGGTCCTAAATGGCCTACCCCTTATCCTAAGACTGTGTCCCCTGGTTCTGGACTTCCCCAACATCGGGAACATTCTTCCCGCATCTAACCTGTCCAGTCCCGTCAAAATCTTATATGTTTCTGAGATCCCCTCTCATCCTTCTAAACTCCAATGTATAAAGGCCCAGTTGATCCAGTCTCTCCTCATATGTCAGTCCTGCCATCCCGGGAATCAGTCTGGTGAACCTTCGCTGCACTCCAAGCAAGAGCGTCCTTCCTCAGATTAGGAGACCAACTGAACAAACTGAGCACAATATTCCAGGTGAGGCCTCACCAAGGCCATGTACAACTGCAGTAAGACCTCCCTGCTCCAATACTCAAATCCCCTAGCTATAAAGGGCAACATACTATTTGTCTTCTTCACCACCTGCTGTACCAGCATGCCAACTTTCAATGACTGATGAACCATAACACCCAGGTCTCGTTGCACCTCCCCTTTTCCTAATCTGCCGCCATTCAGATAATATTCTGTCTTCACGTTTTTGCCCCCAAAGTGGATAACCTCACATTTATCCACATTATACTGCATCTGCAATGCATTTGCCCACTCACCTAACCTGTCCAAGTCACCCTGCGGCCTCCAAGCGTCCCCCTCACAGCTCACACCGCCACCCAGCTTAGTGTCATCTGCAAACCTGGAGATATTACACTCAATTCCTTCATCCAAATCATTGATGTATATTGTAAAGGGCTGGGGTCCCAGCACTGAGCCCTGCAGCAGTCCACTAGTCACTGCCTGCCATTCTGAAAAGGACCCGTTTTCCCGACTCTCTGCTTCCTGTCTGCCAACCAGTTCTCTATCCATGTCAGTATATTACCCCCAATACTGTGTGCTTTAATTTTGCACACCAATCTCGTGTGGGACCTTGTCAAAAGCCTTTTGAAAGTCCAAATACACCACATCCACTGGTTCTTCCTTGTCCACTCTACTAGTTACATCCTCAAAAAAATTCCAGAAGATTTGTCAAGCATGATTTCCCTTTCATAAATCCATGCTGAATTGGACCGATCCTGTCACTGCTTTCCAAATGCGCTGCTATTTCATCCTTAATAACTGATGCCAACATTTTCCCCACTACTGATGCTAGGTTAACCGGTCTACAATTACCCGCTTTCTCTCTCCCTCCCTTTTTAAAAAGTTACATTAGCTACCCTCCAGTCCATAGGAACTGATCCAGAGTCGATAGACTGTTGGAAAATGATCACCAATGCATCCACTATTTCTAGGGCCACTTCCTTAAGTACTTTGGGGTGCAGACCATCAGGCCCCGGGGATTTATCAACCTTCAATTCCATCAATTTCCCCAACACAATTTCCCACCTAATAAGGGTATCCTTCAGTTCCTCTTTCTCACTGGACCCTCGGTCCCCTAGTACTTCCGGAGGTTATTTGTGTCTTCCTTCGTGAAGACAGAACCAAAGTATTTGTTCAATTGGTCTGCCATTTCTTTGTTCCCCATTATAAATTCACCTGAATCCGACCGCAAGGGGCCTACGTTTGTCTTCACTAATCTTTTTCTCTTCACATATCTATAGAAGCTTTTGCAGTCAGTTTTTATGTTTCCAGCAAGCTTCTTCTTGTACTCTATATTCCCCCTCTGAATTAAACCCTTTGTCCTCCTCTGCTGAATTCTAAATTTCTCCCAGGCCTCAGGTTTGCTGCTTTTTCTGGCCAATTTATGTGCCTCTTCCTTGGATTTAACACTATCCTTAATTTCCCTTGTTAACCATGGTTGAGCCACCTTCCCGTTTTATTTTTACTCCAGTCAGGGATGTACAATTGCTGAAGTTCATCTGTGTGATCTTTAAATGTTTGCTATTGCCTATCCACCGTCAACCCTTTGAGTATCATTTGCCAGTCTATTCTAGCCAATTCACGCCTCAAACCATCGAAGTTACCTTTCCTTAAGTTCAGGGCCCTAGTTTCTGAATTAACTGTGTCACAAGAATTCTACCATGTTATGGTCACTCTTCCCCAAGGGGCCTCGCACAACAAGATTGCTAATTAGTCCTTTCTCATTACACATCACCCAGTCTAGGATGGCCAGCTCCCAAGTTGGTTCCTCAACATATTGGTCTGGAAAACCATCCCTAATATACTCCAGGAAATCCTCCTCCACCACATTGCTATCAGTTTGGTTAGCCCAATCAATATGTAGATTAAAGTCACCCATGATAACTGCTGTACCTTTATTGCATGCAACCCTAATTTCTTGTTTG
The DNA here is from genome assembly GCF_044704955.1 of Pristiophorus japonicus. Taxonomy (NCBI): domain Eukaryota; kingdom Metazoa; phylum Chordata; class Chondrichthyes; family Pristiophoridae; genus Pristiophorus; species Pristiophorus japonicus. The sequence goes on from NC_091995.1 coordinate 99,639,184, forward strand.
ATGCTGTCCCCAACCTCACTACTACAGTTTGGTGGTCTGTACACAACTCCCACTAGCGTTTTCTGCCCCTTGGTATTCCGTAGCTCCACCCATACAGATTCCACATCACCCAAGATAATGTCCTTTCTTACAATTGCATTAATTTCCTCTTTAACCAGCAATGCCACCCCACCTCCTTTTCCTTTCTGTCTATCCTTCCTAAATGTTGAATACCCCTGGATGTTGAGTTTCCAGCCTTGGTCACCCTGGAGCCATGTCTCTGTGATGCCAATTACATCATACCTGTTAACTGCTATCTGCGCAGTTAATTCGTCCACCTTATTCCGAATACTCCTTGCATTGAGGCACAGAGCCTTCAGGCTTGTCTTTATAACACACTTTGCCCCTTTAGAAAGTTGGTGTAATGTGGCCCTTTTTGCTTTAGGTTTCTCTGCCCTCCACTTTTACTTTTCTTCTTTCTATCTTTTGCTTCTGCCCCCATTCTACTTTCCTCTGTCTCCCTGCATAGGTTCCCATCCCCCTGCCATATTAGTTTAACTGCTCCCCAGGTTTAACGTGACCTCCCCTCATCCAGAAAAATCCCTTATCCAGAACAGGCGTCGGTCCCGAGGTTTCCGGATTTTGAATGTTTCACCTGTACTAAAAACTACAGGAGAATCCCACTGATGTTTTTTGTTTTAAGTGGCTCCAAAAAGACAGTTCTTGCAATCACCCTTAGTCAAATACACAATGCTAATTGCAATTTATTTTACACCAGAGTCTCAAATATCTGTTGAGACCTTGGTAACGTCAATTCAATTTACAGTTTGATCAGCCGCTGTATCCCAAAATTCCAGATCCAGCAACATGCATGGTCTGGTTACCATAAACAACCCCTCCTATCCTCCATTTTGAAACCTAGTTAGGGAGCCCAGCTTCCATTTTAACTCCATCCATTTTAAAACTATTTTGAAATAAAGACAGAAATATCACCCCAGGTCATAGTCCATACACAGCACCTGTTGGCAGATGTCACTGGACAGCAGAGACAAGAACGAACCCTGGTTGACTTCTCTCTTTCATGAACCCAGTGTAGTGCAACCAACTACAGCACCCCAATGAAAACCAGCTAACACAGATAAGGATTGGAGCCTGGGATCTTCCTATACAGTATTTGCATGGGAACAGCCCACAGTGGGGCAGCAGTGTACAATATTTGAATCTGACGGCTATTGTGTGTACAAATGGTGAAGAGATGCCCCAGGTAGTAGTCATGTCTGTCCAGTTGGCCTGTTACAGCAGTGCACAGCCTGTTCAAAACTGCAATAAAATACGTTTTATTTCCTATATATACACACTAGCATGCCCACATTACAAGTGTAAGCAAGATTAATGGTTCATTTAACTTTGAATGAAAGGGTCCTTAACAAGTGGCATTCCCACACAAACTAGTTTACGTCGAAAGGCCAAGGAACTGTTTTGGACGAGTAAATTATTTCTCTGCTGATGTGCAATAGTTCCCTCGGTTTTGCATATTTAAACTTTTCTTCTTTGTTACTGTCCAGAAATCAAACAAAGTTCTTTCCAACATATTCAAAAGTAAACTGCTACTGAACAGTTTTTGTTTTTTTTGTAAATGACTAAACCATGTGATCAAATCAAGTTCTGAGAGTTTTATGATGTGCCCAACCCAAACAATTACAAGCACTTCATGGAATGTAAGGCACACCTTGCTTTCTGAAAATCTTGCTGGCGTTGAAAATTTCTTTCCAATCAATCCATCTACTTAAAACCACTCTGCACAGCAGAACTAGTTAATTCACATTAACAAAGTGTCAGGGTGAACTGAGATTGTTTCACTTTTAATTCACTTTTATCAAATCAAAATCTCATCAGCGCTTCAGGTTAAAACAGGAATGATCAGCGGAGACTGATTGAAAAACACAAGCATGTAGCCTCAGATTGCCAGTTCTGCTTCCCTGATCCACGTGAACAGGTCAAATGAATGACCATCAAATGCTTAGAAGCATCAAAATATGGAGAATGAAGCCCAAATGTATTTTTATTAATTTTCAAGCAAGGCAAAGAAAACCAAGTTGTCCAAAATGCTTAGAACTGATACCTTTCTTCCAGTCTTTGTAAAAGGTATGACCATTTCTCACAAGTTGTCCTATACCATGGATGTTTGTGCATTTCCAAATACCAAACCTATGGAACATCCTTAAGTTCTTCATTATTAAATGAAACATTCGCTTTCCCACTCTCCCCCTCACCCCCACCCCATTTTCACACAAAGTGTAGTAGCTATCTGGAACTCTTACACACCCCCCCCCCGCCCAAAAAAACTGCACGCTGGAGGTATTTTGAGATTTTCAAGACTGAGCTAGTTAGATTTTTGTTGGGTAAGGGTATCAAGGGATATGGAGCTAAGGCAGGTAGATTGAATTGTGGTCCAGATCAGCCATGATCTCACTGAATGGCAGAGCAGACTCAAAGCGCTAAATGGCCTCCTCCTGTTCCTATGGTGTTGTGTTCCCTGTTTTGCAAGCTCATTGCTTTTCAACTTAGTATCAGCGATCTCAGCAATAAACAGACATCTCTTCAGATTCCATGTCTGCGCCTGGGAGGCTAGAGTGGCTTTGGGCTGCTGCTGGTTTGTCCCTCCGTATGGTGGGGGTGGCGGGTGGGGGGGAAATCACTTTACCCCTGCTCACTGCTGCCTCCCCTGTCCAGGGCAGTTGCAATCAGGATTCTTAACCCTAATGCAGTAGGACACACTAAAAATTGCAAAAGGAGAAAAAGCTAGGGACTAAACTGCAGAAAATGTAATAAAATGAATGATGACAGTCCAGCGAGCACTGTGACAAAGTAGCAGGCCACGTGTTTGCGACGACAAGTCCCCAGGGGGCTAGGTTCCTGATGCCAGCTGTGGTGAGCAGGGAAGTCAGTCAGCACTGAGCAGCGGTGAAGTGCTGCCCCCGTAGGGAGGGAGGAGTCCACACCGTCTCCCTGAGCCACTCTTGCCTCCCCGGAGCAGACGAGACAATCCAAGAAACCAACTAAAATCATTAGGGGGGGGGGGACTAGAAATTCCTCCTTTTGCCTCTGCAGTTACACATTTCTGTAAAGACGTGCAACGAGGCTTTTGAAAAGCATTCTGTAAAATGTACAGGTGTTTTAATCCCAAACAGCACACTCAAGGCTAGAAATTACTTCTGCATCAGAAATCCCGACAACGTACAAAACCTACTTTACTGCAACAACTTTTGATATCTAAAGCAGAAAAACAAAACAATGGTGGCACAAAATTGGTGCCCAATTTCTATATTTGCACACTAATTCCCGATAATGATATTTTGTGTCATCTGCATCACTGCACCTTCACAGTTAGCATGATTGCCTGAACCAGAGGCGCTCATTGAAAGCTTTCACCTTCTCCACAAAATTTCTTCAAACTTCGAGGAATCTTTAAGATCAAAAACAAACTCACCCAGAGATACATCATTCGCATTTTGAACGGATTTACACTCAGTTACGGCAACCGCAAAGTCCTCCAACTATAGGCACACATGAAAGAAGGTTGGTTGAAAGGTTTACTCGAGTTTCCTGTCTGGTTTTGAGGTGCAGCCCTCTCTCTCTCTCTCCCTTGCAACACCCACCTCATCTGTGCTGCTGTGAGCAACAGCTCAGCCTGAAGGAAATTTCTGACTGTCACAACAGCACTTCACTCAACCAGTGTGCGTGTGTCGTTTTTGAAGAAAAGCAAAGATGGGTGTGGTTCACAATCTGAGGTAAATCAACAGTTCAACTAAGAGAAATGTTTTTTTTAAAACTAATACACACACCAAGGATGATGATGTGTCTCTCTCTGTCCCACCCTCAAGTTTTCTATTGTACTCTCCTGAAGGCTGCAATCCAATTCCTTAGCCACCAACTGCCCTCAGATACCTCATCCCAGTGATTATTCTTCATGGTATGAGCTGAGACTAAGAGTTAGGCTCTTATGAAGTGGCTGAGATCAACTGTAGCATCTGTACTGCCAACCTCACGAAATCAGGCCCATCAACACAGAGTAGGAATCAAACATGGGCCTTTCAGGTCAGTGTGGCTCAAGTTAGTCATTGGCCGCATCAGTTGTCAGAGAATTAAAAGGTAGAATACCCAATACACACATTTTGATTCGACTGGCCAATTCAGGGAGCTGTGGAGGGTACCGGAAACAAAAATAAAAGTGGCAGCAAATCCACACATTTGTTGCAGAAGTGTAAAGATTTTTCCAGCTAGGCGCTTTAAAAACATTACTAAAAGAATTCCACACTTGAGCTTCAAACCCCGTAACGCAATCACCAAGAATGCCAACTTGCACCTTGTCAATAACACTATCTCGCCCTTACATTATGCACACATCTGAAAGTTCCACTTCTGCTCAGTTTTTCTCTTTACCAACTGCCTTCAGTATTTTCTATGTTTCAGACACGGATAGATTTGTATAAATGTAACCAGGTCTCACTGTATTAGAGTGTCTTATACAAGGATACTGACACAATGAATTCTAGTGTAGGGACGAACAACTTGCATTTACGTAGGGCCTACAACAAATAACCAGGTGGGCAAAAATGGTGATTGAGCTCCGTGCGGTCAGTGTCTCAGATAGTATCTTCGATCACACCCAGAGTTAGAGGGGCATCAACCTTCGGAAGTTATTAGGAAACCTTTTGATTTCAAAAGTACTTAATTGGCTGCAAAGCACTTTGGGACATCCGGAGGTTGCTATAGAAATGCAGACAACTCATTTGTATTACTTGCACAGGACAGTTGAAAATAGTAAGCAGCACTCTCACCAAATGTTTGAAATTCCCTCCCCAAATCTGTAATTGGCCATTTTTCAACAAAAAAAAAGGTAAATGCAACTCTGAGCAAGACACAGGCAGACAGATTCGTTTGTCTACCTATCAGTTCAGACTTGTTTTACACTCCAGACTAATTTATTCTCCTACTAAATTCAAAATTCAATTACTCATAACATTCAAACTTTAATAAGCAAACGTTTTTGTTTCAGGAAAGTAACAATGTTTCAATTCCTCAAAACCAGTAAAATATTGCTGTACCCAACATCCAAATATGGATAAAGTTAGATCATCCAACAGCCACGGTCATCTTCGTTCTTCAAACCGCAAGCATCGGACCATACCGCAGGAGTTGCACAGATACCTAACCTCGAGGGCAGTAGAACTGGCTCCAGCAACTGTTAGCAATGGTCTATGGTGCCTTCTATTGAACACTCAGTTACGAATCACAAATGAAGAAAGGGCATGTGGGAAAGGCAGTGAAGGGCAATGATGAGGAGAGTGGGGTTTTGTGCAATACTGCTAATTCACATCTCAAATTGCTCCAACCGCTACCACCAACAGTGTTAGACCTGTAACCAAGAGTATAGGTGTCCGCCTTATTTCAGTGAGTAGCACTCTCACTCACATGTGTCAGAAGGTTGTGGGTTCAAGTCCAACTCCAGAGACTTGAGCACAAAATGTAGTCGGGCACTCCCAGTGCAGTACTAAGGGAGTGCAGCATTGTAGGAGGTGCTGTCTTTCGAGGCCTTGTCTGTCCTCTCAGGGCACTGTCACTAGAAGCAGATTATCTGGTCATCATCATTTTGCTGTTTGTGGGACCTTGCTGTCTGCAAATTGGCTGCAGCACTTCATACAGTACAAGAGTGACTACACTTCAAAAGTACTTCATTGACTAAAAGGTAGGGTGTCGCAGCCTAGTGGGGTAGACAGCCCAGGGGGAGGGGGCAGCCAGTGGGGTAGACAGACCAGGGGGAGGGGGCAGCCAGTGGGGTAGACAGACCAAGGGGAGGGGGCAGCCTAGTGGGGTAGACAGCCCAGGGGGAGGGGGCAGCCAGTGGGGTAGACAGCCCAGGGGGAGGGGGCAGCCAGTGGGGTAGACAGCCCAGGGGGAGGGGGCAGCCAGTGTGGTAGACAGCCCAGGGGGAGGGGGCAGCCTAGTGGGGTAGACAGCCTAGGGGGAGGGGGCAGCCAGTGGGGTAGACAGCCTAGGGGGAGGGGGCAGCCAGTGGGGTAGACAGCTCAGGGGAAGGGGGCAGCCAGTGGGGTAGACAGCCCAGGGGGAGGGGGCAGCCAGTGGGGTAGACAGCCCAGGGGGAGGGGGCAGCCTAGTGGGGTAGACAGCCCAGGGGGAGGGGGCAGCCAGTGGGGTAGACAGCCCAGGGGGAGGGGGCACAAAATACCCTTGGCTTCCTTTTAAACATCAAGCTTCAACCCCCACTGTTACCACCTGCCAGCCTTTGCCCAGTCGCAGACCCTCAGCTCCCCACCCCCAACGCTACTTTTTGCATTGTTGGTCAGTGTCTGTCTTTACTTTCCCATCTTAAAAGCACTTCAGGTTAAATTTTCTGGTTCTTAAACTTAACATAAAATAATAGGTTGCGTTGCACTTTATTCCATTTACCCTTTAGTGCACCATTAGTGAGTGTGCCAACCTGTACAGTTTTCAATCAATAAAAATTACCTCAAAACACTCAACCTTCCAAGTGGTTTCTAAAAAAAATACAGAAGCCTCAAAAATGGTTGACAGAATTCTCACTGAATTTTCAACTGACAATAAAGGAATGGCTAAAAAGTGCATTCTCAACAAACAATGTGTTTTTCTCCTGTAAAGGAACTACATGTTCTTTACTCACAGATGTGGTCTGTCTATAAGCAGATCATAACAGAGGAGCAAGAAGGTATTATTTTCTCAGTAACTGTTTGCAATATGTAGAGTGCACATCCAAATTGGGATTCTGCCATTCTCCAGTATATCTTTGAGATCAGATTGTTGGTAACATGTTAACCTTTCCATAATTAAATGCCCAAGCTGAGAATTGTTAATGGAGTAAGCAGGAATTTTGGCAATCACATCAAGTTAACACAAGAATATTTAGAAAAATGAAAAAGGTCATTGGGACCAATACACTGAAACAAACCTGGTTATATATTGCCAGCTCTCTCCATAAGCATGCCCATTGTCACCTGAGCCAACTTATGCCTGCCATTTCAAGGGCCTTAACTGGTAACTTTCACGACAACTCAATTACTCTTTGGATGAAGCAATTCCACCTGACTTCCCTATTTTTAACATGCCCCGATATTTGAAATTATAGTTTCCCTCTAGATAATATGCTTTTGTGTGTCAAGCTACTGAATAGGACCATGCAGTAGTAGAAATACATCAAGTCTGAAATATGGCTGCATTAGCAAAATCTGAAATCATGAGGGACTTTCGTGAAGACTGCACAATGTAAGAATTATTTTGTTTTCTCACTTGGCCTGGCACGCTCAAAAAATGAACTTCCTCCTGATGCATCACCACTGTCTCTGGCTCCAGAAAATCCGGCCTTACACCCATCACATTCCCTTCCATTCACTTTCTACTTATTTTAATCTGGTTACTTCTCGATCTGTACCCTTTCTGACAGATAATAGGAATGCAGTACAGAATGGTAAAATGACAGTTTTAAAGGACCAGGTATCCTGGTATCACAAGGGGGCAACTGGAGTTCAAGTCTCCACAGTAACCTTTCCCTCTTAGCAACAGAGTTACTTACCAAAGCCTCAGAACAAGTTGACAGCTACCATTTTCACTCGCAACCATTGCGTGTGACAGACACAAATAGAAGGGGACAAAATTCTTTAACGATATATAATTAAATAAATGTACAACTTTCAATGCTGTCATAGATTTGTCGTATGTGTATTTTGCTGTAGATACTACATCATCATCAAAGGCAGTCCCTCGGAGTCGAGGATGACTTGTTTCCACTCAGAGTTCTCAGGTGACTGAAGAGTCCAATGCGGGACCTACAGTCCCCGTTACAGGTGGGGCAGACAGTGGTTGAAGCAAAGGGTGGGTGGGGAGCCTGGGTTACTGCGCACTCCTTCCGCTGTCTACGCTCAATAGTTTCTGTATGGTCTCCACAATGAGACTCTAGGTGCTCAGCGCCCTTCCGATGCTCTTCCTCCACTTTGGGCGGTCTTGGGCCAGGGATTCCCAGGTTTCACTTTATCAAGGAGGCTGTGAGGGTGTTCTTGAAGCGTTTCCTCTGCCCACCTGGGCTCGCTTGTCGTGTCGAGTTAGAGAGGGAAGGGGCAGAAAAGATCAAGATTCCTATTCCTGGTTATTAACCAGCAACTACTAATGGAAGCTCCTATATTGATGTTAGGCGAGCGCAGAATCTGGCTCTAATGTGCCACTGGTCAAATGGCCTGCCATCACTCACTGTTGAAGCAGATGATCAGTAAGTACCCTTGAAGTAGTGTCTCAAACGAGCGTACTATGCTTAAACAAAGGGGACTACAGTGGGATGAGGGTAGAGTTGGCTAAAGTAGACTGGACGGTGGCACAATTGAGGAACAGTGGAGGACTTTTAAGGAGCTCTTTCATAGTGCTCAACAAAAATATATTCCAGTGAAAAAGAAGGGCGGTAAAAGAGATAACCAGCCGTGGATAACCAAGGAAATAAGGGAGAGTATCAAATTAAAAACCAATGCGTATAAGGTGGCCAAGGTTAGTGGAAAACTCGAAGATTGGGAAAATTTTAAATGACAGCAAAGAATGACTAAGAAAGCAATAAAGAAAGGAAAGATAGATTACGAAAGTAAACTTGCGCAAAACATAAAAACAGATAGTAAAAGCTTTTACCAATATATAAAACAGAAAAGAGTGACTAAAGTAAATGTTGGTCCCTTAGAAGATGAGAAGGGGAATTTAATAATGGGAAATGTGGAAATGGCTGAGACCGTAAACAATTATTTTGCTTCGGTCTTCACAGTGGAAGACACAAAAACCATGCCAAAAATTGCTGGTCATGGGAATGTGGGAAGGGAGGATCTTGAGATAATCACTATCACAAGGAGGGGTAGTGCTGCATAGGCTAATGGGACTCAAGGTAGACAAGTCCCCTGGTCCTGATGAAATGCATTCCAGGGTATTAAAAGAGATGGCGGAAGTTATAGCAGATGCATTCGTTATAATCTACCAAAATTCTCTGGACTCTGGGGAGGTACCAGCGGATTGGAAAGCAGCTAATGTAACGCCTCTGTTTAAAAAAGGGGGCAGACAACTATAGGCCGGTTAGTTTAACATCTGTAATGGGGAAAATGCTTGAAGCTATCATTAAGGGAGAAATAGCAGGACATCGAGATAGGAAGAGTGCAATCAAGCAGACGCAACATGGATTCATGAAGGGGAAATTATGTTTAACTAATTTACTGGAATTCTTTGAGGATATAACGAGCATGGTGGATAGAGGTGTACCGATGAATGTGGTGTATTTAGATTTCGATAAGGTGCCACACAAAAGGTTACTGCAGAAGATAAAGGTACGCGGAGTCAGAGGAAATGTATTAGCATGGATCGAGAATTGGCTGGCTAACAGAAAGCAGAGAGTCGGGATAAATGGGTCCTTTTCGGATTGGAAATCGGTGGTTAGTGGTGTGCCACAGGGATCGGAGCTGGGACCACAACTGTTTACAATATACATAGGTGACCTGGAAGAGGGGACAGAGTGTAGTGTAACAAAATTTGCAGATGACACAAAGATTAGTGGGAAAGCGAGTTGTGTAGAGGACACAGAGAGGCTGCAAAGAGATTGAGATAGGTTGCGCGAATGGGCTAAGGTTTAGCAGATGGAATACAATGTCGGAAAATGTGAGGTCATCCACCTTGAAAAAAAACAGTAAAAGGGAATATTATTTGAATGGGGAGAAATTACAACATGCTGTGGTGCAGAGGGACCTGGGGGTCCTTGTGCATGAATCCCAAAAAGTTAGTTTGCAGGTAATCAGGAAGGAGAATGGAATGTTGGCCTTCATTGCGAGAGGGATGGAGTACAAAAGCAGGGAGGTCCTGCTGCAACTGTACAGGGTATTAGTGAGGCCGCACCTGGAGTACTGCGTGCAGTATTGGTCACCTTACTTAAGGAAGGATATACTAGCTTTGGAGGGGCTACAGAGATGATTCACTAGGCTGATTCCGGAGATGAGAGGGTTACCTTATGATGAGAGATTGGGCAGACTGGGTCTTTACTCGTTGGGAGTTCAGAAGGATGAGGGGTTATCTTATAGAAACATTTAAAATAATGAAAGGGATAGACAAGATCGAGGCAGAGAGGTTGTTTCCACTGGTCGGGGAGACTAGAACTAGGGGGCACAGCCTCAAAATACGGGGGAGCCAATTTAAAACCGAGTTGAGAAGGGATTTCTTCTCTCAGAGGGTTGTGAATCTGTGGAATTCTCTGCCCAAGGAAGCAGTTGAGGCTAGCTCATTGAATGTATTCAAATCACAGATAGATTTTTAACCAATAAAGGAATTAAGGGTTACGGGGAGCAGGCGGGTAAGTGGAGATGAGTCCACGGCCAGATCAGCCATGATCTTGTTGAATGGCGGAGCAGGCTCGAGGGGCTAGATGGCCTACTCCTGTTTCTAATTCTTATGTTCTTGTGTTCTTATTAAGCATCAGTAAGTTCCCCATATGGAGCAAAGGCTTGAGGAATGGAGGGCAGAAAATTGAAAAGAAAAGATATTCCTGTAAAAACTTGATTCTGGAACATTGAAGTTGTGAAACCCTAACTTCCATAAGTTACAGGGTTGTACTTAAACAGTATACAGCATATTTATTAGTAAATGCAAGGCACCCGAGCCAAAGCAGTACAAGATGTTTTTGTCAAAGAACCTTTTATTTGCAATACGGTATTGCTGGTAACATTTAGTACTGTACTGCGATAAAACTTCATTTACCAAGAAAATCTGCAGTAAGCATTTGCTAAATAGCCCAATTATTTTTTGTGTTATAGAAGGCAACACACTGTATTGGAGAATTGATTTCTGATGCAGCTCTGTGTTACCAGCTTCCAATCCCAGTGACGCAGAAACTGCTCCACATTAATAATCAGCGCTCGTGACTATTTAACTGCTCTGTGCCTGCCGGTATGATGCAGTCTGGATTCTTCAGCTACTCCGCCAGCCAGCATCCAAATGAATATGGCCGCTTCCTCCTTCATCAAACCATTTTAAGATTAATTGCCACATGCTCCAATTGAAAACATTCCTTTTGCTGGTGCCTGTTGTTTCCAGTGGCAGCAACACTTTCTTGTTTATTGCTGACTGTGTTAACACCCATTGGTGGCAAATCTGCAATACAAGTGAAATTTTGGACTGCAGTGCACCAATAAGCAAAGCATTGGCCAGCACTCTCGCATTTGCTCCACTGCTCAAAGTTACATTAATGCATTGGTCACAACACATCTGTGGATCTTGTCCACTCCCCTCCTTCCCCCATTTCCTTCAACTCTGAACAGATTGCGGTACTTTTACCTCTTCCTGAAGTCAATTAAAGAGCAGATGGTTTGGATTCTATATTTAGAAACTGACCCGTATCCTAGCAGTTCATAATGCTGAATACAGCGAATGCAGCTCTGGTGTTGGGTGATTTATGAGGGGCTTAATATCACAACATACACTAAAGGTGAGTGGATGGCAGTGTAAACATAGAGCGTTAGAGTTCATCAGGGTAAACCATGTCACTTACTCCTTCTTTAAGCCATTTGCTCCCAAAACATTTTTATTCATATCCAGGAACAGAACACGTCAATCACTCAGAATCAGCATCAAGCATGTCGTCATCAGGGGCAAGGCCAAGTCCTCTCTGCTGGAGCACTCCTTACCACACCCAGTGACATTTGAGCGTTTTCTGCATCAGCCATCCTCAGCAAGCCTGCCAATATAACTAGTGCCAAATTAAGGGTATTTTGGGGTTCATATTCACTAGTTTCTAGATTACCTAAACTCATTTGTCACAGGACTTTGACATCCAATGGATAGAGGCGACTCTCATCCCATGGGTTTGGGCTCAATTCAACCCCAGCTCCCAGAGCTGAAAGGCCACTTACTCCCCTCAAAAACAGTTTTTGCAACAGAGACTGCCAATCACACCCAAGGTGGTGAATTAGCAACTAGGAATGATTGCTAAATTGCAATTAAATAAAACGTGAAAGCAAAGTTACTGCATCCACCAAAAAAGGTGCAAACTTATTAGTGTGGGGGGAGGGAGAGAAAGCATGTGTAAAGGTTACTGCAAAGCAGCACAAACATCATTCGCTTACTGTCTGATTTTCTAACCTAGAGCAGCAACTTATACCAGTGTTCAGCAAATACGATTGATCAGTGTTTATTAATCTGCGTATATACAAATCAACTGACATTTCCATCAATGTCAGTATGTTGTGTTACTGGACTAGAATTACAGAGAATGAGCATTTAAATCTCACCATGGCATCAATTGAATTCAGTTCAATAAAAACAGACATGAAGCCGTCAGATTGTTGCAACCAAAACCAACTGGCTCACCGATGCCCTTTGGGTAATGAAAACTGCCATCCTTACCCAGTCTGGCCTGTGTGTGTGTTCTACTGCTCTCTGAAGTGGTCTAACAAGCCACTTATACTGGAAACAAAAGAATTTTGCATTTAGAGCACCTTTCATGACCTTGGGTCGTCTCAAAGTGCTTTTCAACCAGGTAAGTGTAGTCACTGGTAGGAAATGCAGCAGCCAATTTACACACAGCAAGGTCCTACAAAGAGCAATGAGATAAATGACCAGATGCTTTTATTTTTTTAAAGTGATGTTGGTTGAGGGTTAAATATTGACCAGGACACTGGTCGAACTCCCCTGCTCTTAATTAAACAGTGCAAAGGGATATTTTACTGCCATCCGAGGGGGAAACATAGAAACATAGAAAATATGTGGAGTAGGCCATTCGGCCCTTCTAGCCTGCACCGCCATTCAATGAGTTCATGGCTGAACATGCAACTTCAGTATCCCATTCCTGCTTTCTCGCCTTACCCCTTGATCCCCCTAGTAGTAAGGACTACATCTAACTCCTTTTTGAATATATTTAATGAATTGGCCTCAACAACTTTCTGTGGTAGAGAATTCCACAGGTTCACCACTCTCTGGGTGAAGAAGTTTCTCCTCATCTCAGTCCTAAATGGCTTACCCCTTATCCTTCGACTGTGACCCCTGGTTCTGGACTTCCCCAACATTGGGAACATTCTTCCTGCATCTAACCTGTCTAAACCCATCAGTATTTTAAACATTTCTATGAGATCCCCTCTCATTCTTCTGAACTCCAGTGAAGACAAGCCCAGTTGATCCAGTCTTTTTTGATATGTCAGTCCTGCCATCCCGGGAATCAGTCTGGTGAACCTTCGCTGCACTCCCTCAACAGCAAGAATGTCCTTCCTCAAGTTATGAGACCAAAACTGTACACAATACTCCAGGTGTGGCCTCACCAAGGCCCTGTACAACTGTACTAACACCTGTACTCAAATCCCCTCGCTATGAAGGCCAACATGCCATTTGCTTTCTTAACCGCCTGCTGTACCTGCATGCCAACCTTCAATGACTGATGTACCATGACACCCAGGTCTCGTTGCACCTCCCCTTTTCCTAATCTGTCACCATTCAAATAATAGTCTGTCTCTGTTTTTACCACCAAAGTAGATAACCTCACATTTATCCACATTATACTTCATCTGCCATGCATTTGCCCACTCACCTAACCTATCCAAGTCACTCTGCAGCCTCATAGTATTCGCCTCGCAGCTCACACTGCCACCCAACTTAGTGTCATCCGCAAATTTGGAGATATTACATTTAATCCCCTCGTCTAAATCATTAATGTACAATGTAAACGGCTGGGGCCCCAGCACAGAACCTTGCGGTACCCCACTAGTCACTGCCTGCCATTCTGAAAAGTCCCCATTTACTCCGACTCTTTGCTTCCCTGTCTGCCAACCAGTTCTCAATCCACGTCAGCACACTACCCCCAATCCCATGTGCTTTAACTTTGCACATTAATCTTGTGTGGGAAGACGGGGGGCTTGGTTTAATGTCTTATTCGAAGGACGGCACCTCAGACAGTGCAGCATTCCCTCAGTACTGCACTGGGAAGGTCAATCCAGATTTTGTGCTCAAGTCCTTGAAGTAAGACTTGAACCCAGAACCTTCTGAGTCAGAGGAGAAGCCTACCACTGAGTCAAACGGACAGAACCTTTATATGTGATGTGGAGACTTTAGCACAAAAACATTTGGTGCAAACAATCCGTATTGTAGCTAATGCTCAATAGTGCAGTTAGAAATAAAATGGCCATCCATGTGCACATTTTGTAATTAACCTGAACACAACCCTCACATCAACAGCTTTGAAGTTTGGTGTGTTGAAACTTGATCATCTCGCACTAATCCCATTTCATTTTTGGCTCCTTCCTAAACTGCTGCCATATAAACTGTGCATTTCTGTATCACCTATCCGATCTCGAGAAACTGCACGTTCTAAATCCAACCCATTCCTTTTATACATCTTTGTGTCACTCAAACTGGCTTACCTTAACTCAACAGTTCTTGTTCAGACATTTAGATGAATGCACCACAATATAGTAAAGTACTTAAACTAGGGGTGGGAAACCAGCCCTGTCAAAAATAATACTGTTTGCATAGGCCGAGAGCGTCCAACTTACGGTCCACAGGTCACACGCAGCCTCCAATACAGACATCTCCGCTCATTTGTATAAAGCTAAACTATATGGTTTGTAACCTTGGTGTCCCATTTGACTCTTGGCTGATTGTCCAACCCCATGTCCTCTCCATCACCAGGACTGCTTACTTCCAATTCCATAATATTTCCCGACTCTGCCCTGCCTCAGCTCAACTGCTGTTGAAACCCACATCCGTGCCTTTGTTACCTCTAGACTCGACTATTCCAACGCACTCCTGGCTGGCTGACCACCTTCTCGCCTATGTAAGCTTGAGCTCATCCAAAACTCTGCTGCCTGCATCTTAACTCCCACCAAGCCCCGTTCACCCATCAGCCAGTGTTCGCTGACCTACATTGCCATCCATGTTTTCAAATCACTCCAAGGCCTCGTTCCTCTCTATAACATTCTTCAGCCCTGCAACCTTCCGAGATCTCAGCACTCTTCCAATTCTGGCCTCTTGTGCAGCCCTGACTTTCTTCAATCCACCATTGGCAGACACTCCTGGCATAAACTGTCATGCCCAACCTACTAAAGAAGCTGGAATAATAGAGAGATGGTATAGGAATTGAACAAGCAACAGCATTATAGAACCGGTTATTAGTGCTGTGATTAAAGGGACCGCCAGTTTGTGGGGACATACTTTGAGGGATTCCTATTTGTGCCTTTTATAAGGCAACCTCAATTAGGCTGGTCACATCACATTTTCCAAGCAGGAAGAAAATCTATTTGATGAAAGAATCCCACAAAGGTCCATTTGCAGACAGACGCCATTACGAGAGATGATCAGAATAGTCTTAAACTTTCTGCACTGCCTGGCACCATGCACTGCCTGGTAATGAACGGTGGCTTGCTAGAACTGCCATTGCAAAGTCACAAGGATGCTGATTCCTTCTTACTGGCTAGAGACCGACCGAAAAACATCAGCTGTGCTGGTCTCTATATGATGTCTCTCTCCTCTGGCTGGAAACCGTAGGGATGAGGCGCTTTTTCTTGGCACATCTCCATGACATTGCTTTACAACAACCACAAATTAAAATATTTTCTCTCAGATAAAGGACTTCAAAAAAAAACAACTCCTTTTGGCAAAGTGAGAAAAGTACATTACATATGCTCCTCTGACACCACAGGTAATCCTCCCTCACTCAAACATTCTACCTGGTTCACACAGGCCCAGACTGTTTTCTGTATGGGTTCTTTTTATATGTGAATTTGAGAGAGGGGTCAATATTGGCAACAGAATATGTTTTTATTTTGGGATCCCAATGCAATATCAAGCATTCCAAATCAGGGATGGGCGAGTCAGATGCACAGCAAAGCTCCCTCTGAAGTGTAAACAGATTTTAAAACCATGGGACCATGTGCTGTTAAGGCCTGATATTGAATGGAAAAGTGTGATCTTATACTGAGTTCACTGTTCCATTACGAAGGACATTCCATCAGCACACTATTTTCTTTGAAATTCATATGTAGCTCAACAGATCAGAGATTCTGCTTCTTGAAGATAGTTCAGTTCAGGACATGATTGAAGAAAACTGAAGTGAAATTAGAAGATCCAAAATCCAAGGGATTGCTCCACATGCAAAATAAATTTAAGAAGCAGAGTACTACAGAAGTAACAACTTGTATTTATACAGCACCTTTAATGTAGTGACACCTCAAGGCGCTTCACAGGAGTATTGAGAGACAAAACATTTGACATCGAGCTGCATAGGGAGAAATTAGCGCAGGTGACCAAAATGATGTCGGTTTTAAGGAGCGTCTTGAAG
The DNA here is from genome assembly GCF_044704955.1 of Pristiophorus japonicus. Taxonomy (NCBI): domain Eukaryota; kingdom Metazoa; phylum Chordata; class Chondrichthyes; family Pristiophoridae; genus Pristiophorus; species Pristiophorus japonicus. Next base: position 99,655,526 of record NC_091995.1, read on the forward strand.
GAGGAGAGGTAGAGAGGCGGAGGGGTTTAGGGAGGGAGTTCCAGAACTTGGGGCCCAGGCAGCTGAAGGCACGGCCACCAATGGTTGAGCGATTATAATCAGAGATGCTCAAGAGGGCAGAATTAAAGGAGCGTAGATACCTCGGGTCTGATGAAAGCGGAACAGAATGTAGTCAATTTCTTTCTCTCCATTAAAACATTTTTTTTTGCAGGAAAATATTCATCAAATTTATAGGTTAAATGAATCCACCAGTCATAAAAAAACCCTCTCCTTTATTGACTGTTGGGTTATTTGTATGAACATTTTATTGTCTCTTGAATCCATTGCATGTCCTAATGTATTCTGCTGATAAACCTTGCACACCACCAAGTTCGGGCAAGTCCCATCAATAATGGACAGTCTCAGCCAGGCTGTCTGGAGGAGCCAACAAGCAAAGTTTTGGCGATTCCCGACAGAAAGAAATATAAGCCTAGCTGCTCTAGGGAGACCTTCAGCCAGTTGCACAGTGGCACCAGCCAAGGCCTGGCAGTAATGCGTCTGCCTGCATGGGAACAGTGGAATGAAAGCACAACCACTCCGGTCTGTCTCAAACCCAAAAGAAACCCTCACTTTAAGCCGAATGTGAACCCAGGTTTTAGAGTTGATCCGTAAGGATAGAGAGATCTTACACTATAACTGCAATATTCTGCAGAATTACCTCTAACAATACCATGGCTGTGTCTCAGTTAGAAATACCAGATGAAATGTCCTTTTTTTTTAAAAAAACATGCCATGCCTTCAAGGCCACCTCACAGAGCAAGGCAGTGCACAGTTGCACAAAACTAAACGGCTGCAGAGAAAGAGATATAAAATAAGACAAAGGCTTTGGCCCAGAGGGCTGAAAGGTTCGGGGGGAAAAAAAAGAGCTTCTGGCCTGATTTTTCAAGAAAACATTTGGAATTATTTACCAGTTAATACTACTTTGCCTAAGGAGTGATTAAATACAGGATATTACCAAAGCCCTTAAATATGAAGGTATGAAGACTGCATTTGTAAAATAGACATTTGGATCTGGTAATTCACATTGAAGTTTCAGAAATCCTGCACATACACACAATGCTCATTATTCTTTAATTTCCTTTCCAAAACATTTTATTTCCAGCTCCATATTCACCACTCACTAAATTCTCTGCTTAAACCCCATCAGTCTGGCTTCTGTCCCACTGCAGCACCAAGGCAACCCGAGTTGATCAACAAGTTCCTGTGAGTGCGACCATGGCAAGCTACCCCTCCAAGGGCAGGGCAGAGCAGCGGGGTTAGATTTCCACTGCTATAACAAAACACAAACAATGGGCCAAATGGCCTTGTTCTGTGTTGAAACTGCTGTGGCTCTACCTGCTCCGACATGGCTGATCAATCCACCTTCATCCACAGCTCCTTGTTTGGTCCCACTCCTATTTGTCCCGAAGCCATGGCTTTTCTTCCCACCCTAAAATGGTCGTCTCTGGAGTACCCCAAGATTCCATTTTGCCTCCCGCCTTTTCCTCGCAGCAATATCATTTGTTGGCATGGGATAAGTTTCCATATACGCTGATGACACTCAGCTTTATCACCAGCGTCAACTCCATGACCACCTCGTATTTTCAGCTTGCTTGTCCGATATCATTTCCTGGATCAGCTAGAAAACTTTCCAATCGAACACTGGGAAGACCAATGCCTGTTTGGCAGCCATCAAAAACTGTCACACATTTTCGCCTCCCAAATCCGTGCTCATCTTTCCCGGAACTCCATGTTTGAATCCATCTAATCAGGATTCCGACCTGTCACAACTATTTGAGTTCTCATCACTGCATTGTGTGTGGCTAGAATCTAGGGCTACTAGCTCCACAAGTTGGTCAGACATTCATTGTCTTCTTTCACAATTTCATGAGAGGCTTCTACAACTGTGCTCGTGCTCCCTTCTGAGGAACTGACAAGAATTCGGGAATCTTTGAGACAATTGTGGGTGATGTCTGGAGACTGAAAGCCAGAATCAGGAAATTCTTGCAATGAACACTCCAAGTGAGTATCTTGTCTGGAAGGGGGGTTAAGGTGGCTATTCAAGAGAAAGGACTGTGTTGTGCATTCAGAAGGATGTTGTGGGAGAGTGGGTTCTTGTGTGTCAGAGTGCAGTACTACTCATCGAAATGGATCTTAGTCACAAATGACATCCTATGTGACTGCAACAAAGGAAAACTATCCCTCCTCGACTTGGCTGCAGCCTTTGACATGGTTGACCACTCCATCATCCTCCAACGCCTCTCCACTGTTGTCCAGCTGGGTGGACTGCACTCGCCTGGTTCCATTCTTATCTATCTAACCGTAGCCAGAGAATCACCTGCAATAGCTTCTCTTCCTGCTCCCACATCATTATCTTTGGTGTCCTCCAAGGATCTATCCATGGCCCCCTCCTATTTCTCAAATACACGCTGCTGCCCCTTGGCGACATCATCCGAAAACACAGCGTCAGTTTCCACATGTACGCTGACATCATCCAGCTCTACCTCACCAGCACCTCTCACAATTCCACTGTCTCTAAGTTATCAGACTGCTTGTCCGACATCCAGCACTGGATCAGCAGAAATTTCATCCAACTAAATATTGAGAAGACCGAAGTCATTGCCTTTGGTCTCCGGCATAAAATCCACTCTTTCGCCACTGACTCCATCCCTCTCCCTGGCAACTGACTTGAGGCAGAAACAGACTGCTCACAACCTTGGTGTCATATTTGACCTTGAGATGAGCCTCCGACCAGATATCCTTGCCATCACTAAGACCGCCTATTTCCACCTTTGGAACATCACTCAACTCCGCAATCCTGGCCAGCCTCCCAATTTCTTCCCTCCATAAATCAGAGGTCATCCAAAACTCTGCTGCCGTGTCCTAACTTGCATCAAGTCCCATTCATCCATCAAGCCCCGTGCTCGCTGACCTACATTGGCTCACAGTTAAGCAACGCCTCAATTTTAAAAGGCTCATCCTGGTTTTCAAATCCCTCCTTGGCCTCGCCCCTCCCTATTGCTGTAATCTCCTCCAGCCCTGTAACCCTCCAAGATATCTGCGTTCTTCCAATTCTGGCCTTGGGCATCCCTGATTTTAATCGCTTCACCATTGATTGTCGTGCCTTCAGCTGCCAAGGCCCTAAGCTCTGGAATTCCTTCCCCAAGCTTCTCCCCGTCTTTCGTAGGAACATAGGAACAAGAGTAGACCATTGAGGCACTCTAGCCTGTTCTGCCATTCAATGAGATCATGGCTGATCTGCAACATCATGCCTTAGGCCCATATCCCTGAATACCTTTGGTTAACAAAATCCTATCAATCTCAGATTTAAAATTAATTGATCCAGCATCAACTGCCGTTTGCGAAAGAGAGTTCCAAACTTCGATCATCCTGTGTGTAGAAGTGTTTCCTAATTTCAATCCCGAAAGGTCTGGCTCTTTTTTTTTCAAAAAAGTGTATGGCCTAGCAACCAGCAGAAATAGTTTCTCTCTACCTACCCTATCGGTTCCCCTTATTGGGCCCAAGCTCCCCCCCCCCAGCCCCACCCCCGTAAAAACGGCACACCTCCAAGGGGTGCACTGACTTTCTAGAATAAAAAGGGCGCCGAAAAGTTACCTTCTAATTCTCCCCGCTCCTCAGGGCGTCTTCGGCCTCGGCGTAGCGCAGCACATCCAGTGGGGGGGCGGAGCCAGGTCCCGGCGCTGAAAACAATGCTGGGACCTCTGCACATGCGCGCTAGAGTGTGCGCACATGTGCAGTAGCTCCTCGCAGCCGGAATCTCTGCGACACTCTGCAGACTGTGTGGGAGGGGCTCGAAGCATGCCGTCCTTAGCCCTGGTTGAATGAGCTCTCCGCTGCGACCCGTCAGGGATCAGGGCTTAAATGCAGCGAAGGGAATAGGGTTGCAGATTGTGCTGTGCTCCGTTCAGAAGATGGCCAGGGCCAAAGCAGACAGCGTGCAAATCGATCGGAGGGAAAGCTCCTCGCAAACAGCCGGCGACCAAAAGAGCGCTCCGGCCACGGGCAGAGTGAAGAAGCCTCATCGCTACAGACCCGGCACCGTGGCTCAGAGAGATCCGCCGCTACCAGAAATGCTGATCCGCAAGCTGACCTTCCAGTGCCTGGTGCGGGAGATGGCTCAGGACTTCAAGACCGACCTGCGCATCCGCAGCGAGCGCACCTAGACTTCCTCTGCCCGGGCTCGAAGCTTTAACACCAAGTACAACAATGTGCAAAGGTGAGGCAAAAATTAATGTGATGCGGCAGTGTGATGGGCATCCGTGGGCCGAGGAAGCCAGCGACCGATTGCCTTACACTCATAGGTCTCTCCCAGCCTCCCGCCCCGAGCCCTGGCCAAAAGTCTTTGCCGGTGCGTGCTCCAGTTGGCAAGGTAGGACTTCTAATTTATTAATTGATTTAATATTCAGTTATTGTTATTTAAAAATTATGATAGTTTCTATGCATCTTTATGGTTAAAAGTGAAATGTTTAATGCTTTGGAAAACCCTCTAACGGCCCCCCCCCCCGCCCCCCAAATCTCTGGCTGCCTGCGCTGATTTCTTAATTCATCGCAGGGTTTTTCTGAACGTACAAAAGTGCCCACTTACGCTGGCCTAAGTTAGTTTGGAGTAACTTTTAGCTGGCTAAACTTGCTTAAATGGGCAAAACAGGCGTAAGTGGCTGGTAACGCCCCCTTTTGAAAAAAAAACTGAACTGAAAAAAACCGAACTAACTCACTTACACTGGAGCAACTTAAATGGGGAGAATTGCAACGAGAAAATTTAGTTGCTCCAAAAAAAAAATGGAGCAACTCCTTGGGAAACTTGGGCCCATCTTGAACACCGATCAGGCACATCTTGAACACCGATCAGATCACCCTTAACCGTCTAAATTCTAAGGAATACAACCCTAATTTGTGTAATCTCACCACGTAACTTAACCCTTGAAGTCTGGACATCATTCTGGTAAACTTACGCTGCACTCCCTCCAAGGCCAATATACCCTCCCCTAAGGTGTGGTGCCCAGAACGGTTCACAGTGCTCCAGGTGTGGTCTAACCAGGGCTTTGTACAGCTGCAGCATAACCTCTACCCCCTTGTATTCTAGTCCTCCAGATATAAAGGCCAGCATTCCATTAGCCTTTTTGATTATTTTCTGTACCTGTTCATGACATTTCAATGATCTATGTACCTAGAACCCCAGGTCTCTTTGGACCCACACTTTTTAGCTTTTCATCATTCAGAAAGTACCCTGTTCTATCTTTTTTAGGTCCAAAGTGGATGACCTCACATTTGCCTACATTGAAATCCATTTGCCACAGTTTTTCCCATTCACTTTAAACTGTCGATATCCCGGTGTAATTTTATACTTTCACCTACACTGCCGTCGATCTTTGTGTCATCGGCAAATTTGGATATATGACTTTCTATGCCATCATCTAGTCATTAATAAATACCGTGAATAGTTGAGGCCCCAACACAGATCCCCGCGGCATATCACTCGTCACATCCTACCAATTTGAGTACCAACCCATTAACCCTACTGCCGGTCTCCTGCCTCTTGGCCAATTTCCTAACCAGGTAAATCATTTGCTCTCAATTCCGTGGGCTTCTACTTTAATTAACAGTCTCTTATGTGGGACTATCAAATGCCTTCCGGAAGTCCATATAAAATTCTCCTGTCCACTACTTTACCAAGGCTCGAGGCCCAAACCGAGCTAGTCGGGAGCAGCAGCGGGAGCGGGCGGACCTGTGAGGGAAGTGGCGGCAGCAGCAGGGTCAAAAGTAAAAGAAAGAAGTAAAAAGAAAACAAAGTGTGACATCACAGTCAAGAGGGTAAGTAATTGGCGAGTAGTTTTTCTTTTTTCTTTATTTTTTTTCTTTTTCTTATCAGTAAGAAACCTTTGGCATTCTTGCCAAATTAAGTTAATTTAAGGGTTAAGTCATGGCAGGAGAGCCTAGACCCGTGTCATGCTCCTCCTGTGTTATGTGGCCCTCCAGTTTCCCTGACTACTATGTGTGCGGGAAGTGTATACAGCTGCAGCTCCTGTCAGACCGCATTGCAGCACTGGAGCTGCGCACGGATTCACTCTAGAGCAGCCGTGATGCTGAGGATATCGTAGATAGCATGTTTCGTGAGCTGGTCACACCGCAGGTAAGGGTTAAAAAGGTAGATTGCCTGATGGTAACCCATCCCCTAAGCAGGAATAAGAAGGTAGTGCAGGAGTCCTCTGCGATCATTTCCCTCCAAAACAGATATACCGCTTTGGATAATGATGGGGCAGATGACTCATCAGGGGAAGGCAGCAGCAGCAGCCAAATTCATGGCACCATGGGAGGCTCTGCTGCACTGGAAGGCAGGAAAAAAAAAGAGTGGGATAGCTAGTGGTAGGGGATTCTATTGTAAGGGGAATAGATGGGTGTTTCTGCGGCCGCAATCGAGACTCCAGGATGGTATGTTGCCTCCCCTGGTGCAAGGGTCAAGGATGTCTCGGAGCGGCTGCAGGGCATTCTGGAGGGGGGAGGACGAACAGTCAGTTGTCGTGGTGCATATAGGTACCAACAATATAGGTAAAAAAACGGGATGAGGTCTTACAAGCTGAATTTAGGGAGCTAGGAGTTAACTTAAAAAGTAGGACCTCAAAGGTAGTAATCTCAGGATTGCTACCAGTGCGACTTGCTAGTCAGAGTAGAAATAGCAGGATAGTTAAGATGAATACGTGGTTTGAGGAATGGCGCGAGAGGGAGGGATTCAAATTCCTAGAACATTGGAACCGGTTCTGGGGGAGGTGGGACCAGTACAAACTGGACGGTCTGCACCTGGGCAGGACCCGAACCGATGTGCCAGGTGGACTGTTTGCTAGTGCTGTTGGGGAGAGTTTAAACTAATATGACAGGGGGATGGGAATCTATGCAGGGAGATGGAGAGAGAGAGAGAGAAGTAAAATGGGGGCAGAAGCAAAAGGTAGAAAGGAGATAAGAAAAAGTGGAGGGCACAGAAATCAAAGGCAAAAATCAAAAAGGGCCACAGTACAACATAATCCTAAAAGGACAAAGAATGTTAAAAAAAAATAAGCCTGAAGGCTCTGTCTCAATGCGAGGAGCATTCGTAATAAGGTGGATGAATTAACTGCGCAGATAGCTGTTAACGCATATGATGTAATTGGGATTACGGAACATGGCTCCAGGGTGACCTGAGAACTCAACATCCAGGGGTATTCAATATTCAGGAAGGATAGACAGAAAGGAAAAGGAGGTGGGGTGGAGCTGTTGGTTAAAGAGGAGATTAACATAATAGTAAGGAAGGACATTAGCTTGGATGACGTGGAATCTGTATGGGTAGAGCTGCGGAACACCAAAGGGCAGAAAAGGTTAGTGGGAGTAGTGTACAGACTACCAAACATTAGTAGTGAGGTTGGGGAGGGCATCAAACAGGAAATTAGGGATGCGTGCAATAAAGGTACAGCAGTTATCATGGGTGACTTTACTCTACATATAGATTGGGCTTACCAAACTGGTAGCAATACGATGGAGGAGGATTTCATGGAATGTATAACGGATGGTTTTCTAGACCAATATGTCGAGGAACCAACGAGAGAGCTGGCCATCCTAGACTGGGTGTTGTGTAATGAGAGAGAATTAATTAGCAATCTTGTTGTGCGAGGCCCCTTGGGGAAGAGGGACCATAATATGGTAGAATTCTTCATTAAGATGGAGAGTGACACAGTTAATTCAGAGACTAGGGTCCTGAACTTACAGAAAGGTAACTTCAATGGTATAAGACGTGAATGGCTAGGATAGACTGGAGAACGATACGAAAAGGGTTGACGGTGGATAGGCGATGGCAGACATTTAAAGGTCACATGGATGAACTTCAACAATTGTACATCCCTGTCTGGCGTAAAAATAAAACGGGGAAGGTGGCTCAACCGTGGCTAACAAGGGGATTTAGGGATAGTGTTAAATCCAAGGAAGAGGCATATCAATTGGCCAGAAAAAGCAGCAAACCTGAGGACTAAGAAATTTAGAATTCAGCAGAGGACTACAAAGGGTTTAATTAGGAGGGGGGAAATAGAGTATGAGAGTAAGCTTGCAGGGAACATAAAAACTGACTTCACATATCTATAGAAGCTTTTGCAAAGAATAAGATTAGTGAAGACAAATGTAGGTCCCTTGCAGTCCAATGAACTGGCCTCAACAATTTTCTGCGGTAGAGAATTCCACAGGTTAACCACTCTCCGAGTGAAGAAGTTTCTCCTCATCTCGGTCCTAAATGGCTTACCCCTTATCCTTAGACTGTAACCCCTGGTTCTGGAACTCCCCAACAACAGGAACATTTTTCCTGCTTCAAACCTGTCCAATCCCGTCAGAATTGTATATGTTTCTATGAGATCCCCTCTCATTCTTCCAAACTCCAGTGGATACAAGCCCAGTTGATCCAGTCTCTCCTCATATGTCAGGCCTGCCATCCCGGGAATCAATCTGGTGAACCTTCGCTGCACTCCCTCAATAGCAAGAACGTCCATCCTCAGATTAGGGGACCAAAACTGAACACAATATTCAAGGTGTGGCCTCACCAAGGCCCTGTACAACTGCAGTAAGACCTCCCTGCCCCTATACTCAAATCCCCTAGCTATGAAGGCCAACATGCCATTTGCCTTCTTCACCGCCTGCTGTACCTGCATGCCAAACTTCAATGACTGATGTACCATGACACCCAGGTCTCGTTGCACCTCCCCTTTTTCTAATCTGCCACCATTCAGATAATATTCTGTCTTCCTGTTTTTGCCACCAAAGTGGATAACCTCACATTTATCCACATTATACTGCATCTGCCATACATTTGCCCACTCAGCTAACCTGTCCAAGTCACCCTGCAGTCTCTTAGCATCCTCCTCACAGCTCACACCGCCACCCAGCTTAGTGTCATCTGCAAACTTGGAGATATTACATTCAATTCCTTCATCTAAATCATTAATGTAGATTGTAAATAGCTGGGGTCCCAGCAATGAACCCTGCAGCACCCCAGTGGTCACTGCCTGCCATTCTGAAAAGAACCCGTTTATTCTGACTCTCTGCTTCCTGTCTGCCAACCAGTTCTCTATCCATGTCAATACATTACCCCAAAAACCATGTGCTTTAATTTTGATTACTAATCTCTTGTGTGGGACCTTATCAAAAGCCTTTTGAAAGTCCAAATACACCACATCCACTGGTTCTCCCTTGTCCACTCTACTAGTTACATCCTCAAAAGATTCTAGAAGATTTGTCAAGCATCATTTCCCTTTCATAAATCCATGCTGACTTGGACCGATCCTGTCACTGCTTTCCAAATGCGCTACTATTTCATCTTTAATTAATTGATTCCAATATTTTCCCCACCGATGTCAGGCTAACCGGTCTATAATTCCCTGTTTTCTCTCTCCCTCCTTTTTTAAAAAGTGGGGTTACATGAGCTACCCTCCAATCCATAGGAACTGATCCAGAGTCAATAGAATGTTGGAAAATGATCACCAATGCATCCACTATTTCTTGGGCCACGTCCTTAAGTACTCTGGGATGTAGCCTATCAGGCCCTGGGGATTTATCGGCCTTCAATGCCATCAATTTCCCCAACACATTTTCCTGACTAATAAGGATTTCCTTCAGCTCCTCCTTTTCGCTACACCCTCGAACCCCTAGTATTTCCGGAAGGTTATTTGTGTCTTCCTTAGTGAAGGCAGATCCAAAGTATTTGTTCAATTGGTCCGCCATTTCTTTGTTCCCCGTTATAAATTCACCCGATTCTGTCTGCAAAGGACCTACATTGGTCTTCACTGGGGTATAGTTTCATGGGCATTGGCAGTCCTCAAACATCAGCTGGCTACTCTTTAGGTGGGAATCCAGACAACGAATTTAGCAAGGTATTTTACCACGGAGACACCAAACCTGCCCTCCCCTAATGTCCACACAAAATAAGAGTCAACAGGGAACATTCGTCAGCATATTTGCCTGGGAACACTGAGGCCAACAGTCCATTCCCCCAAGGTCACCAGAACCTAAATCAGTACAGGCCAGGGATCAAACCTGGGGCATTGACAATACAAATGGCTCAGCACCACGCCATGTGTTCCGTTTACCTGCTGTTCCATTGCAACTATCAGTCTAAAATCAGGGCTGGTAATAGCCTAATAAGTTGATCACATGTACCAACCTGGATTTTTAGCCCAAGTCTGGTTGGCAGCTGCTTCAATTAAAATTAATACAACTGGATGGGCACTAGGAGGAACTGCTGGTGGGCTTAAAATCAAGTCCAGTTTCTTGTTCGAATGGGAATGAGATAAGACACAGAAAAAGAATACAGGAAGTAATGAGAAAGCACCAAAAATAAAATGTTTGCCACCTAAAGTATCTTAGTCATTACAATTCACTATTAAAAATAGCAACCGAAATGCACTATTGGAATATGTCTGAACATTAAGGGCATGATGTTCCAGGCAGGCTTAAAGAGGCCTTATTCTTAACCGCAAGATAGTTTCACGAATAACATTTTGCCCAGTGTCAAATCTGCTCTTGACAAAGTTATTCAAAGTGAAATGATATTGATTTTTTTTAAGGGAACTGTGATTCAGTGTTTATGCTGATAAGCTACAAATGAATCTCTGTTGTATGTAACGTGTGCAACAGAGGTCTGTGCCAGAGCGACAGTGTGTCCTTCAACCCAGGCTAAAATCTCAACTCGCAATTTGGAACGCAAGAATTTTCGTTTTGCTCTGAGCTGATGCATTTGTTTTGTGAACACAAACCTCTGGAAAATCATGACAAGAGCAAGGATCTCCCATATGGGGAATCATAATCACTTTTTTCAAAGTAACATCTTCCCATTATCTTAAATACCTAGGTATAATGCAGTAATTACTGGTTCTTCCACAGTATCACCCAACTGATGCAATAAAGTCAAATAAAAGTTGCAGAAATGTGCACGGCAAAATAATTCCACAATCAGTTGTGGCGAACAGAAAAAAAGCCATGTCTGCCTTTGGTTTAAGGGGTGGAATTACTTAATGCTTTTTGAACACATGCCTGCCTTTTGTTGACCTACTTACAGCAGGCTGCATTTCAAACAAATCAAAATCAACCCACACAACAGCCCATTTAAAGGATCATCAGATTTAAGAATTTGAATCTAAATCATAATAGCCCAACAAAAGTGGGTGAAAAGTTATAGCAGATTTTTGAAATATGAAGATTTTATTTGTAAGCACAAATATGACATCCTTTTGCTTAATGCTTTATTACAGAGCCTGGGGGCCCAGTGTGGAACGCCCGATGTATTTGATGCGACTTTGAAAGGTTCACTGCAGCTAATGCAGAAAGAAATTGCTACAATTTCCAGGGATACGGAGCAGTTTTTGATGCTGCAAATCTTACTGCTTTCAGTGAAGCAGCAGGCACTTCGCAATGATGCCAACTCCTGGAGCGAAACATCTGAAGAGGGTAAGATTCTGGGAAGGTGATGAGTTCCCCAGATTTTCCCAAGGTGCTCTCACCTTAATTTGTTGCATATATGGAGAACTAAAAAATGTATGCTGGTCCACAAACCAGGTATCATGACGTCATAGAAAAACTCAGACCAATTATCTATTGAAGTAATCTTCTCACTTGTCTCTATTAAACTTGCACAGAAGAGAAGTATTTCTGATTTCCCAAGATGCCCGAAAGACCCGAATTAGCACACCCCTAAATAATGAACGGTCCCTTACTATCGAACTAAAATGATTCAGTGGAGGAAAGCTACCCTCTGTTGTGGAACATTAGCACGTTTGCTGCATTTAACCCCACACAAGCTGTTGCTTTGCTCTTCAGCAGTCGAATGACACAAAGCTCAGTGCAAATGAGGGAGGCTGTTCAGCCCATCTAGTTATCTTTCCACAGAAACCTTCATGACCCCATAACAGCCCCAGAGCCTCAAATCATTTCAGTTTTACCTCCACTAGCCTTCCTGGAAACTCACACCAAATAAAAATCACCTGGAGTGCTCACTTATATTTGCCCTGAGCCTTCCTTTTGATAGTTTGGGCCTCAGTCCTCTGGTGCTGCACTCATGGTTGAATTTCGCACTTCACTTCGTATCTTATGTACAACAACGAGGCAGTCCGTCATTAGCCTCCTTTCAAGGCCGAGAGTGAGTTTCAGCTTTCTTTGACACAGCAGATCAATCGCATGGCCCTGCTCTCCACTGCTTCCAGGGCTGGATACTTTCTTTGTGCTTTTTGCAATGACGAATCTGGCAATACAAGTGGAAGATTTAAGATCTGGCTTTACTTTTCATCCCAAATGTAGCAGTTCCTGCTGTGACAGTGACACAGCAATTCGTGTGGTTTCCTTCAAAAATCAACTTACTTACAATTTTAGGGTAAGGGAAACCATGTGTGAAAGAACAGGTCCTAAGGATTTCAGGCTGGTGTATAAACCCTGAAGCAGCAGACTGCAGTCTCAATAGATATTTTCGCTCTTCTCAAAGAGCAAGCTTTACTCAGCAAGATCGCAAGGGAGGGGTCACATTGTGCATCGCCCGGAGGTCAACCCAGGTGTGGCAGGTTTACAGTACAGATCTGCCAGCTACATTGTTCCATCCACCAAATGCAAAATACCACTTTTTAAAAAATCTTTTTTCTGTGGGGAGGAGAAACATAGAAACATAGAAAATAGGTGCAGGAGTAGGCCATTCGGCCCTTCGAGCCTGCACCGCCATTCAATGAGTTCAAGGCTGAAATGTAATGAGTAGTAAGGACTTCATCTAACTCCTTTTTGAATATATTTAGTGAATTGGCCTCAACTACTTTCTGTGGTAGAGAATTCCACAGGTTCACCACTCTCTGGGTGAAGAAGTTTCTCCTCATCTCGGTCCTAAATGGCTTACCCCTTATCCTTGGACTGTGACCCCTGGTTCTGGAATTCCCCAACATTGGGAACATTCTTCCTGCATCCAACCTGTCTAAACCCATCAGAATTTTAAACGTTTCTATGAGGTCCCCTCTCATTCTTCTGAACCCCAGTGAATACAAGCCCAGTTGATCCAGTCTTTCTTGATAGGTCAGTCCTGCCATCCCGGGAATCAGTCTGGTGAACCTTCGCTGCACTCCCTCAATAGCAAGAATGTCCTTCCTCAGGTTAGAAGACCAAAACTGTACACAATACTCCAGGTGTGGCCTCACCAAGGCCCTGTACAACTGTAGCAACACCTCCCTGCACCTGTACTCAAATCCCCTCGCTATGAAGACCAACATGCCATTTGCTTTCTTAACCGCCTGCTGTACCTGCATGCCAACCTTCAATGACTGATGTACCATGACACCCAGGTCTCGTTGAACCTCCCCTTTTCCTAATCTGTCACCATTCAAATAGTCTGTCTCTCTGTTTTTACCACCAAAGTGGATAACCTCACATTTATCCACATTATACTTCATCTGCCATGCATTTGCCCACTCACCTAACCTATCCAAGTCGCTCTGCAGCCTCATAGCATCCTCCTCGCAGCTCACACTGCCACCCAACTTAGTGTCATCCGCAAATTTGGAGATACTACATTTAATCCCCTCGTCTAAATCATTAATGTACAGTGTAACCAGCTGGGGCCCCAGCACAGAACCTTGCGGTACCCCACTAGTCACTGCCTGCCATTCTGAAAAGTCCCCATTTACTTGTACTCTTTGCTTCCTGTCTGACAACCAGTTCTCAATCCATGTCAGCACACTACCCCCAATCCCATGTGCTCTAACTTTGCACATTAATCTCTTGTGTGGGGCCTTGTTGAAAGCCTTCTGAAAGTCCAAATATACCACATCAACTGGTTCTCCCTTGTCCACTCTACTGGAAACATCCTCAAAAAATTCCAGAAGATTTGTCAAGCATGATTTCCCTTTCACAAATCCATGCTGACTTGGAGCTATCATGTCACCTCTTTCCAAATGAACTGCTATGACATCCTTAATAATTGATTCCATCATTTTACCCACGACCGATGTCAGGCTGACCGGTCTATAATTCCGTTTTCTCTCTCCCTCCTTTTTTAAAAAGTGGGGTTACATTGGCTACCCTCCACTCCATAGGAACTGATCCAGAGTCAATGGAATGTTGGAAAATGACCGTCAATGCATCCGCTATTTCCAAGGCCACCTCCTTCAGTACTCTGGGATGCAGTCCATCAGGCCCTGGGGATTTATCGGCCTTCAATTCCATCAATTTCCCCAACACAATTTCCCGACTAATAAGGATTTCCCTCAGTTCCTCCTTCTTACTAGATCCTCTGACATCCGGAAGATTGTTTGTGTCCTCCTTCGTGAATACCGAACCAAGTACTTGTTCAATTGGTCCGCCATTTCTTTGTTCCCCGTTATGACGTCCCCTGATTCTGACTGCAGGGGACCTAAGTTTGTCTTTACTAACCTTTTTCTCTTTACATACCTATAGAAACTTTTGCAATCCGTCTTAATGTTCCCTGCAAGCTTCTTCTCATACTCTATTTTCCCTGCCCTAATCAAACCCTTTGTCCTCCTCTGCTGAGTTCTAAATTTCTCCCAGTTCCCGGGTTCGCTGCTATTTCTGGCCAATTTGTATGCCACTTCCTTGGCTTTAATACTATCCCTGATTTCCCTTGATAGCCACGGTTGAGCCACCTTCCCTTTTTTATTTTTACGCCAGACAGGGATGTACAAGTGTTGTAGTTCATCCATGCAGTCTCTAAATGTCTGCCATTGCCCATCCACAGTCAACCCCTTAAGTATCATTCGCCAATCTATCCTAGCCAATTCACGCCTCATACCTTCAAAGTTACCCTTCTTTTAAGTTCTGGACCATGGTCTCTGAATTAACTGTTTCATTCTCCATCCTAATGCAGAATTCCACCATATTATGGTCACTCTTCCCCAAGGGGCCTCGCACAACGAGATTGCTAATTAATCCTCTCTCATTACACAACACCCAGTCTAAGATGGCCTCCCCCCTAGTTGGTTCCTCGACATATTGGTCTAGAAAACCATCCTTTATGCACTCCAGGAAATCCTCCTCCACCTTATTGCTTCCAGTTTAGTAAGCCCAATCTATGTGCATATTAAAGTCACCCATTATAACTGCTGCACCTTTATTGCATGCACCCCTAATTTCCTGTTTGATGCCCTCCCCAACATCACTACTACTGTTTGGAGGTCTGTACACAACTCCCACTAACGTTTTTTGCCCTTTGGTGTTCTGCAGCTCTACCCATATATATTCCACATCATCCAAGCTAATGTCCTTCCTAACTAATGCATTAATCTCCTCCTTAACCAGCAATGCTACCCCACCTCCTTTTCCTTTTATTCTATCCTTCCTGAATGTTGAATACCCCTGGATGTTGAGTTCCCAGCCCTGATCATCCTGGAGCCACGTCTCTGTAATCCCAATCACATCATATTTGTTAACATCTATTTGCACAGTTAATTCATCCAACTTATTACGGATACTCCTTGCATTAAGACACAAAGCCTTCAGGCTTGTTTTTTTAACACCCTTTGTCCTTTTAGAATTTTGCTGTACAGTGGCCCTTTTTGTTCTTTGCCTTAGGTTTCTCTGCCCTCCACTTTTCCTCATCTCCTTTCTGTCTTTTGCTTTTGTCTCCTTTTTGTTTCCCTCTGTCTCCCTGCATTGGTTCCCATCCCCCTGCCATATTAGTTTAACTCCTCCCCAACAGCACTAGCAAACACTCCCCCTAGGACATTGGTTCCGGTCCTGCCGAGGTGCAGACCGTCCGGTTTGTACTGGTCCCACCTCCCCCAGAACCGGTTCCAATACCCCAGGAATTTGAATCCCTCCCTGCTGCACCACTGCTCAAGCCACGTATTCATCTGCGCTATCCTGCGATTCCTACTCTGACTAGCACGTGGCACTGGTAGCAATCCCGAGATTACTATTTTTGAGGTCCTACTTTTTAATTTAGCTCCGAGCTCCTTAAATTCGTTTTGTAGGACCTCATCCCTTTTTTTTTAAACCTATGTCGTTGGTACCAATGTGCACCACGACAACTGGCTGTTCTCCCTCCCTTTTTAGAATGTCCTGCACCCGCTCCGAGACATCCTTGACCCTTGCACCAGGGAGGCAACATACCATCCTGGAGTCTCGGTTGCGGCCTCAGAAACGCCTATCTATTCCCCTTACAATTAAATCCCCCATCACTATCGCTCTCCCACTCTTTTTCCTGCCCTCCTTTGCAACAGAGCCAGCCACGGTGCCATGAACTTGGCTGCTGCTGTCCTCCCCTGATGAGTCACCCCCCCCCCCCCCCCCGCCCAACAGTATTCAAAGCAGTGTATCTGTTTTGCAGGGGGATGACCACAGGGAACCCCTGCACTACCTTCCTTACACTGCTCTTCCTGCTGATCTTCCATTCCCTATCTGGCTGTGGACCCTTTCCCTGCGGTACGACCAACTCGCTACACGTGCTACTCACGTCATTCTCAGCATCGTGGATGCTCCAGAGTGAATCCACCCTCAGCTCCAACTCCGCAATGCGGACCGTCAGGAGCTGGAGGTGGATACACTTCCTGCACACGTAGTCGTCAGGAACACTGGTGTTGTCCCTGAGTTCCCACATGGTACAGGAGGAGCATAACACGTGACCGAGCTGTCCTGCCATGACTTAACCCTTAGATAAGCAACAACAATGCTGAAGTTTACTCACTGTTATAGAAGAGAAAAAAGAAAAACTACTCACCAATCACCAGCCAATCACTTACCCCCTTGGCTGTGACGTCACCTTTCTGTTTCTTTCTACTTCTTTTTTGCCTTCTCCCTGTAGCTGCACAAGTCATATTTTATAGGCCTCACCAACGGACCTCCTCGACGCTGCTCCCGAACTCCCTGCTGTGCCTTTTATAGGCCTCACCAACGGACCTCATCGACGCTGCTCCCGACTGCCGCCGACACTGGGCCCCGGACTCCCTGCTGTGCCTTTTATAGGCCTCACCAACGGACCTCCTCGACGCTGCTCCCGACTGCCGCCGAGAACTTAAGAAGGAAATCTCATTACATTTCCAGTTGGTCAGAATTGTTAATTAGAAATGATAACGGACGACCCTGATTGGATTTTCGCAATTTACTCTGCTTGACCACAGCCAGTGTTTAAAATACAACTCCAGTATGGTTACAGAGTACAGCTGAAAGAATGCTGCCTTTTATATTATATTTTGCTTCTCTCTCCTACAGGTATTGACTCATATTTGGTGCAGCTCCTGGAGCACCAGTCGCCCTCTGGCCATCCTTCATGTGGAAGTCGAGACATGGGGAGTGTCAGCGGACTACTCAATCGCAGAAGGAGAAAACTTGAATTTATGTAGTGCCTTTCATAACCACAGTGGCATCAAAGCCAAGCATGACCTTGCCCAACATCCATACTTGTACAACTTCCAGCAAAGGTAACTGAATATCAGAAGCAGGAACCCTGGCTGATTTCCCCCTTCCTAACCCAGGGACACTCGGACCTTATCACTCCAGATCACATCAACTAACAGTGCAAACCACTCATCTAAACTGGGGCCTTCCTAGAACCTGCTGCAACCTCATTATACACCACCACCTCAACTATGCAGTAAGACATTTGTGCTTATTTTCCTTTGAGGTCTCTCTGGACGCCCAGGATGGACAGATTGCCTGTGCAAAGCCCCCACCAACTCTGCCCGATGAACAGCCCCTAGAAGATGTGCAAAAGTGAGGCTAACACACAAGTTTTTTTCCCCTTCCTCTTGTCAGGATGGACTTTAATCTCTTCAGAGCCTCTCCACATCAGAGCGTGGTAATTAAATATGTGGGTATCTCCGACATGAGCTCAGGTCCTACCATTTCTGTTGCACTGAGGTCCAACTCTGCACTACCGAGCCGTTTCACATTTTACAAATTGACATGATGTTTCATTTTTGTCAATTTGACTGTTACAACAGGTACAGCAAGCAATTAAGAAAGCAAAGTATGTTGGCCTTTATTACAAGAGGATTTGAGTACAAGAGTAAAGATGTCTTACTGCAATTATGTCATAGGCAGTCCCTCGGAATCGATTAAGACTTGCTTCCACTCTAAAAATCAGTCTTTAGGTGACTGAACAGTCCAATACGAGAGCCACAGTCAGTCACAGGTGGGACAGATAGTCGTTGAGGGAAAGGGTGGGTGGGACTGGTTTGCCGCACGCTCCTTCTGCCGCCTGCGCTTGATTTCTGCATGCTCTCGGTGACGAGACTTGAGGTGTTCAGTGCCCTCCCAGATACACTTCCTCCACTTAGGGCGGTCTTTGGCCAGGGACTCCCAGGCGTCGGTGGGGATGTTGCACTTTATCAAGGTGGCTTTGAGGTGGCAACGTTTCCCCTGCCCACCTTTGGCTCATTTGCCGTGTAGGACTTCCGAGTAGAGGACTTGCTTTGGGAGTCTTGTGTCTGGCATGCGAAAAATGTGGCCTGCCCAGCGGAGCTGATCAAGTGTGGTCAGTGCTTCAATGCTGGGGATGTTGGCCTGGATGAGGACGCTAATGTTGGTGCGTCAGTCCTCCCAGGGGATTTGCAGAATCTTGTGGAAACATCGTTGGTAATATTTCTCCAATGATTTGAGGAGTCTACTGTACATGGTCCATGCCTCTGAGCCACACAGGAGGGCGGGTATTACTACAGCCCTGTAGACCATGAGCTTCGTGGCAGATTTGAGGGCCTGGTCTTCGAATACTTTTCCTCAGGCGGCCGAATGCTGCACTGGCACACTGGAGGCGGTGTTGAATCTCATCGTCAATGTCTGCTCTTATTGCGAAGAGGCTCCCGAGGTATGGGAAATGGTCCACTTCCAGGACCGCACCGTGCATCTTGATGACTCGGGGGCAGTGCTGTGCGGCAGGGACAGGCTGGTGGAGGACCTTTGTCTTACGGATGTTTAAAGTAAGGCCCATGCTTTCGTATGCCTCGGTGAATACATTGACTGTGACTTGGAGTTCGCAGACGCGGGCATCATCCGCGTACTGTAGTTCGACGACAGAGGTTGGGGTGGTCTTGGACCTGGTCTGGAGACGATGAAGGTTGAACAGGTTCCCACTGGTTCTGTAGTTTAGTTCCACTTCAGCGGGGAGCTTGTTGAGTGTGAGGTGGAGCATGACAGCGAGGAAGATTGAGAAGATTAATTCGACTGTTACAACAAGCAATTGCTTGCTGTACCTGTTATGACAGGTACAGCAAGCAATTAAGAAAACAAAATATGTTGGCCGTTATTACAAGAGGATTTGAATACAAGAGTAAAGATCTCTTACTGCAATTATATAGGGCCCTGGTGAGACCACACCTGGAGTATTGTGCACAGTTTTGGTCTTCTTACCTAAGGAAGGATATACTTGCCACAGAGGGAGTGCAACGAAAGTTCACCAGACTGATTCCTGCGATGGGGGGGGGGAATTGTCCTATGAGGAGAGATTGAGCAGACTAGGCCTATATTCTCTGGAGTTTAGAAGAGTGAGAGGTGATCTCATTGAAACATACACAATTCTTACAGGGCTCGACAGGGTAGATGCAGGGAGGATGTTTCCCCCGGGCTGAGGAGTCAAGAACCAGGGGTCACAGTCTCAGAATAAGGGGTCTGCCATTTTGGACTGAGATGAGGAGAAATTTCTTCACTCAGAGGGTGGTGAATCTTTGGAATTCTCTGCCCCAGAGGGCTGTGGAGGGTCAGTCGTTGAGTATTTTCAAGACAGAGATCGCTAGATTTTTGGATATTAAGGGAATTAAGGGATATGGGGATAGTGCAGGAAAGTGGAGTTAAGGTAGATCAGCCATGATCTCATTTAATGGCGGAGCAGGCTCGAGGGGCCGAATGGTCTACTCTTGTTCCTAGTTCTTATGAGAATACAAGACTTGTATTCAGCAAGAAAAATTACAGCAATCATCCTACAGTGACGTAAAAGGCAAGTGTTTACCAAGAACTCGACTAATATTTTCCAGATTTAGACGAGTTAGTGGATGGAGTCTCGTTGAATTTTTGCCTTTCTCAAGTTATTTGGACAAGATCTCGAACAAACCAATTCTCCTCCAGAACTTGTGTGCAGTTTTAACACAAAACAGTTAAAGTAATCGTACACACGCCCAATAAAAAGGTACAGAAATAGACAAACACGTAATAGCTGAGTTTTCCCAAAGGTTCATCGTCTCCAAGGACTCTGGCAAGACAAACTTCAAAAACAAGCAGCTGGATGTAATGAAAGCAGGAACGATTCAAAGCTGATGTAGTGAGGTCAGAAATGAAAAACAATTTCTGTCAACTCAGAAACTGAGGATCAGAATATTATACATTTTCACAATATCCTTACATCCCCAACAGGTACTCAAACAAGCTCGCGGGGTTTTTTCACATTAATGGATGACAGGAAAGGAGAAACAAGACTTGGTCACATTGCACAGCTTCCTCTGATTGAAAGCTCTAAACTCCTCATAGCTAAATGCTGAAACTTAATACAAGATCTAACAGTTGATCTCGTTCCAACAATACCCCCGCTCAATTACAGACATACTGACGTAGTTCACAACAGGGCAATCTCTGGCAAGTCACAATGGAGGTGGTGGGAAGAGGACAGAAGAGGGCAGATGTACAAAAGCCTCAAGTAGAATGGAAGGGTGGGAGGGTTGGAGGGGCAGGAAGAGCTATTTTTGAGAATAAAAAAGTAATGCTATCTTTTGGTGACCGGATTGGTGAATATGAGAACAATACTAACCCTCATAGGTAACTTCAGATCGCACAGCTACCCTGATTATACTTTCTCCCACCCCTCCTGTAAGGACTCTATTCCATTCTCCGTTTCTCCATCGCATCTGTTCGGACGATGCCACCTACCATACCAGTGCTTCTGATATATCTTCCCTTTTCCTCAACTGCAGATTCTGCTCTACCATGGTTGACATGGCCCCCGACCGTGTCCATCCCATTTACTGCACTTCTGCTCTTACCCCTTCCACCCCACCAGCCTTCACATTCAACGGATCATCCTCCGCCATCTCCAGCATGATGCTGCCAACAGACACATCTTCCCTCCCCTTTCAGCATTCCGAAGGGACCGTTCCCCTCCATGACACGCTGATCCACTCTTCAATCACCCCCAACAACGCCCGACCCCTTCCCACAGCACCTTCCTGTGCAAGCGCAGGAGACGCAAAACCTGCCCTTTTACTTCCTCCCTTCCCGCCTTCCAGGGACCCAAACACTCCCTGGTAAAACAGCTATTTATTTAACTTCTCAATTTAGTATACTGCTGCTCATGACACAGTCTTCTCTACATTGGGGAGGCTAAATGCAGATCGGGTGATCATTTTGTGGAACAACTCCTTTCAGCCCGCAAGCATGCTTCCCCACTTGCTTGTCATTTTAACTTGCCCAACTCTCACTTTGACCTCTGTCCTTGGCCTCCTACACTGTTCTAAAAGCTCAACAGAAGCTCAAGGAACAGCACCTCATCATTCGATCAGCCTTCTGTACTCAACACTGTTTAACAATTGCAGATCATAACCACGGCTCCCATTTTTCCCCAGACAGCAGCTGCTGTTCTTCCCATTTCATCATCGACAGTCCCTCGAATCGAGGATGACTTGCCTCCACGTCAAGAAGTTCATAGGTGTTTCAATGAAGGACCTAAAATTCCAGGTCCCGAACTAAATCCTGAAGGGTGGAAGATGCCTGTGCGTGGATTTTTTTTTTTAAAACGTGTGTTGCCCGTTGCACACCAGCCACCACACGGGCTTGACAGAGCTAGGTCCTGGTCCAGTTGCAAGGGTTAACCAAGACGACTGGAGATCAGCTCTGCTGCACAGACCTAGTGTGCACACATATCAGAGCGTGGGCTGGCCCGTGCTGCCCCTGGTCCCTTGCCTTTCCTGGGCCCCAAACTCGCGCCTTTCCTGGGCCCTGATTTTTCCCGATCTTCCCATTTACACCTCCTCTGGACCCATCTTTTGTTTCTTTACTTGTCCCATTACCATCCCCTTTTGCCATTTAATCACTCCTGCCATCCAACCTATCACAAACCTTCAGCTTTGGCTCTTTCTCTGCCTCTGTACTTGCTTAATCTGTTACCTGATAAGATCTCTCAGTTCTGATGAAAGCTCAGCTACCTAAAACGTTAACTTTATTTCTCTCTCCACAGAGGCTGCATGTCCTGCTGAGCATTTCCAGCATTTTTTTTAATTATTTCAGATCAATCGGTTTTCAAAACAGCAACACCACAGTGCGATAACAGACCAACCAAGGATTGGTTTCAAATATTCCATCAAACGACAAACTGAATACCCAGATAGAGTTACATATTTGGTATCTATTAAAAGAAAGGGGATATCGTCAATATTCATATAACCCAAGGACCTGAAGGTGCAGCTTTGGAAATTCCACTCAAGTAGCATCTGGTTGGTATTTGGATTTTAAGTTTTTATTAGACAACAATAATTCACAGGCCATCAATATACATTCATGGCATATTTAATCTACCTGTGCTCGCTCAGGCAGTCAGAGAACAGAATCATAGAATGGTTACAGCACAGGAGGAGGCCATTCGGCCCGTCGAGCCCGTGCCGGCTCTCTGCAAGAGCACTTCAGCCAGTCCCACTCCCCACCCCCCCCCCCCCCCCGGTCCTTTTCCCGTAGCCATACAATTTGTTTTCTCAGGTGCTTATCCAACTCCCTTTTGAAAGCAGTGATTGAGTTTGCATTGTCCGTGCAGAGTGCATCAAGTCAGCAAATGAAGGTGCTCAAGACCAAATCTAAATTTCAACATTTGATTAGTAATTGCAGTATTGTTACTGATATAATATGCAAATAAATATCATATCAAATCAAATGTATGTTTAGTCTGGTAATATATCCACACTAACTGGTTCAAATACCGCAGTGTGCTCACACTAACTGGCTCATAGGCCAAACAAGAAAGCTAATGATAACAATTAAAATTGTTAAGTTTACGATTATTGAATAATAAAAATGAAATTGGTGGTCAATACATAAATGACCAAACCTCATGTCACATCACTATCACCTGAATCCCAAGATTATATGGCAGCCCTGAACCCACTCCATGGATTGAAGTGTTTATGATGGCTCTGTGAACAGTGTTGTGTCAGTCAGCTAAAAATACTACTTTTTCCCCCTACTCCTGAAGGACACCTTTCCAGGGTATGTGACACTGGCTCGGAGCTCCTGCTGATCTCTCACCCAGTGGTGCAATTCTGATTCATGTGTATTGATAAGCTGAAGGAATCAAAGCCTGGCCCTGTGTGCACCCAGGATCAACATAAACACGTTCCACCCAGGACCAACATACACACGTTCCACCCAGGACCAACATACACACTTCCAGCAGAGGTCAATGAGGACCAGAGACCCCAGATGATTATCTCCTCCCGCCCTCAGACACAGAGGCAATCGGGTATTAAACATTCACTGTCTGGTCAGCTACTCACTGTCGACAGCTAAGTCAGCAAAGCAGCCAACTCCTGCTTCACAATGTAGAGTTGCTGCTTTATGTAGAGCTTGCATTTAGTTTCGGGCCACTTTCAGGACCTATTACTGCTGTCCGCTCCAATGCCAATTGGCAGTGCTCTACACTTCCTCAATTTATAATTATAATTAGGAGCTGATTAATATGTGATACATATTAATGACCTGCACTTGGGTATACAGGACATAATTTCACAGTTTGCAGATAAAATGAAACTCAAAAATGTAGTAAACGATGAGGAGGGCAGTAACAGACTTCAGGAGGACAGAAACAGGCTGGTGAAATGGGCAGGCACATGGCAGGTGCAATTTAATGCAGAGAAGTGTGAAGTAATGTACTCGAGAGAAGAATGAGGAGACACAATATGAACTAAATGGTAACATTTTAAAGTGAGTGCAGGAGCAGAGACACCTGGGGGTGTATGTACACAAATCTTTGAAGGTGGCAGAATATACTCATCAACTGAGCATCCACAGCCCTCAGGGGTAGAGAATTCCAAAGATTCACAACCTCTTGAGTGAAGACATTCCTCCTCATCTTAGCCCTAAATGGCCAACCCCTTATCCTGAGAAGATGCCCCCTAGTTCTAGACTCTCTAGCCAGGGGGAAACAGCCCCTCAGCATCTACCCTGTCCTCAGCATCTATCCTACAAATCCTCTGGGAGGACAGACGCACCAACATTAGCGTCCTCGACCAGGCCAACATCGAAGCACTGACCACACTCGACCAGCTCCGCTGGGCAGGCCACATTGTCCGCATGCCAGACATGAGGCTCTCAAAGCAAGCACTCTACTCGGAATCCCTTCACGGCAAGCGAGCCAAAGGTGGACAGAGGAAACGTTACAAGGACACCCTCAAAGCCTCCCTGATAAAGTGCAAGATCCCCACCGACACCTGGCCAAAGACTGCCCTAAGTGGAGGACGTGCATCCGGGAGGGTGCTGAGCGCCTCCAGTCTCATCGCCGAAAGCGTGCAGAAACCAAGCGCAGGCAGCTGGAAGGAGCGTGCGACAAACCAGTCCCTCCCACCCTTTCCCTCAATGACTGTCTGTCCCACCTGTGACAGGGACTGTGGTTCTCGTATTGGACTGTTCAGCCACCTAAGGACTCATTTTTAGACTGGAAGCAAGTCTTCCTCAATTCCGAGGGACTGCCTACGATGATGATGTCAAGCCCTCTAAGAATTTCAATGAGATCACCTCATTCTTCTAAACTCCAGAGAATTTAGACCCATTCTACTCAAATCTCTCCCCTCAAGACAACTCTCCCAGGAACCAATGTCGTGAAACTTCATTGTATCCTCTTCCAAGGCAAATCTATCCTACCTTAGGTAAGGAGACCAAAACTGTACACCGTACTCCAGGTGTGGTCTCACCAAAGCCCTATATAACTGCAGCAAAACTGCCGTTTTCTTATACACCAACCCACTTGCAACAACATACCATTTGCCTTCCTAATTGCTTGCTGTACCTGCAAGTATATCCTTCCTTAGGTAAAGAGATCAAATTAATAGGAGGAAGAGTACAAAAGCGAAGAAGTTATGCTAAACCTTTATAAAACACTGGGTAGGCCTCAGTTGGAATAGTGTGTTCAATTCTGGGCACCATACTTGAGGAAGGATGTCAAGGCCTTGGAGAGGGGACTGGAATGGTCCCAGGAATGAGTTATTTGGAGAGACTGGAGAAGCTGGGGTTGTTCTCCTTTGATAGGTGTTCAAAATCATGAAGGATTTTGACAGAGTAAATAAGAAACGGTTTCCAGTGTCAGAAGGGTCAGTAATCAGAGGACACAGATTTAAGGTGATTGGCAAAAGAACCAGATGTGACATGATGTAACGTTTTTTAAATAAATACAGCGAGTTGTTGTGATCTGGAATACATGGACTGAAAGGGTGGTGGGAGCAGATGCAGTAGTAACTGAGAGAATTGGATATATGCTTGAAGGCAAACATTTTTACAAAGTTATGGGGAAAGAGCAGGGGAGTGGGATTAATTAGATAGCTCTACCATCGAGGCAGAACAGGCACAATGGACTAAATGGCCTCCTCCTGTGCTGCATCATTCTGGAGTTAAATGGGGTATGATCATTTAGTGGACTTTAAAAAGATTGTATATTTTTGTTTGCAGCCAATGCTAGCCAGGCCACATGTATTGTCCGTCCCCAGTTGCTCCAAGATGGTGGTACTGGGCTTTCTCCAATCGCCGCAGTCCGTGCTCGGGTGCTCCCATTTGTTGCAGTTACATCCATCCAGGAGATTGGCGAGTATTCCATCACACACCTGGCTTGCAGATGGTGAAGATGCTTTAAGGGGTCAGGAGGTGAACCAATTGTCAGAATACTGTGTGTCTGCCTTTGCTGCCATTGGTCCAGTTAAGCTGCTAGTTTTGTTTTATTCAGGGTATTGGTGAGACTGCACCTGGAGTACTGCATGCAGTTTTGGTCACCTTACTTAAGGAAGGATATACTAGCCTTGGAGGGGGTACAGAGACGATTCACGAGGCTGATTCCGGAGATGAGGGGGTTACCTTATGATGATAGATTGAATAGACTGGGTCTTTACTCGTTGGAGTTCAGAAGGATGAGGGGTGATCTTATAGAAACATTTAAAATCATGAAAGGGATAGACAGGATAGAGGCAGAGAGGTTGTTTCCACTGATCGGGAAGACTAGAACGAGGGGGCACAGCCTCAAAATACGGGGGAGCCAATTTAAAACCGAGTTGAGAAGGAATTTCTTCTCCCAGAGGGTTGTGAATCTGTGGAATTCTCTGCCCAAGGAAGCAGTTGAGGCTAGCTCATTGAATGTATTCAAATCACAGATAGATAGATTTTTAACCAATAAGGGAATTAACGGTTACGGGGAGCGGGCGGGTAAGTGGAGCTGAATCCACGCCCAGATCAACCATGATCTTGTTGAATGGTGGAGCAGGTTCGAGGGGCTAGATGGTCTACTCCTGTTCCTAATTCTTACGTTTTTATTCCCGGGATGTGGGTGTTGCTGGCAAGGCCGGCATTTATTGCCCATCCCTAAATGCCCTTGAAAAGATAGTGGTGAGCCGCCTTCTTAAACTGCTGCAGTCCGTGGGGTGAAGGTCTTTTTCGTAGCAGTTTGGCACAACCGAGTGTCTCGCTGGGCCATTTCAGAGAGCAATTAAGAGTCAACCACATTTCTGTGTGCCTGGAGTCACGTGTAGGCCAGACCAGGTCAGGGCAGCAGATTTCCTTCCCGAAAGACCATCAGTGAACCAGATGGGTTTTTAACAATAATCCAGTCACCATCACTGATACTAGCTTTTTTTTTAAATGAACTGAATTTAAATTCCCCGGCTGGCCTGGTGGGATTTGAACTCGTGTCTCCGGATCATTGGTCCAGGTCTCCGGATTGCTAGTCCAGTAACGTAATCACTATGCTACCGTTTCCTCGTAAATGGTGACACCCCTAGCCAAGAAACTTATTTGAGGTACATCTGCAGTGATGGCCTGGGGCTGCAAAAATTGACTTGTGACAACCACAATCACCTGCCTTTATGGTGACTATGATTCCAGTCACTAGAGGGTTTTGCTATCAACTCCTGTTAACCTCAGTTTGGCAAGGGTTCCTTGGTGCCTGCTAGGTTAAAAGTCGACTTGATGTCCAGGACAGTTACTCTTACTTCTCCTGTTGAAGTCTGGAGAGGAGTGGTTTGACAAATCTCCAACTGAGCAGGTTACTGGTGAGTAGGTATTGCTATTGATGATTGGGAGAAGGCAGATATTGTACTTCAGTGGCTGTAAAGCACTTTGAGACATCCGGTGGTCGTGAAAGGCGCTATATAAATCCAAGTCTTTCTTTTTAAATAGAGCAGTAATTGGCGAGATTAGATTGATCCTGCTTTTTATGGATAGGTCATACCTGGGCAATGTTCCATATTGTCAGGTAGATGCCAGTGTCACAATTATACTGGAACAGCTGGCTAGGGAACGGCTAGCTCTGGCGCACAGGCTTTCTGTGCTATAGCTGGAATGTGGTCAGGGTTTACAGCCTTTGTTTCCAGTGCACTCAGCTGCTTCTTATTATATAGAACAAACCGCATTGGCCACACACTGGCTCGGATGGTGGGGACCTCAGAGTGACGCCGAGTAGGACTGTCCACTCTGGACTTTTGGATGAAGATTTCTACAAACATTTCAGCTTTTGCTCTTGGACGTACGTACGTGCTGGGCTCCACCGTAGTTGACAATGGGGGAGGTTCATGGAGCCTGCCACCCTACCCAGTCTACATGTAACTCCAATCCCACACTATGTTTGTGACTCTAATATCCTTAGGATGGACAATAAATGCAGCCTTGCCAGCATCACCCATTGTGCAGCATATGTCAATGAGCGTTTTCAAATCTCATGCAGGCAGCTTTTCACAGCAACTGTTGGACTGAATGTCAATTCATATTTGTGCTCTCTCCTGACCCCAAGGAAGCCTGCGAGAGATTGTTGAAGCTCACCAGACTTGTCAGTTATTAACGCTAGCCCAGAGTAATTCCTGAGACATGATTGATAACAAACAACAGAAAAACTATTTAGGATAATTTTTCTGTCATTGCGCTCCTTCTTGATAAACTTAGCCCACGTTAAACCCCTCTCCCCCTGTAATAACTTTCCAGGCATCACGATACGCTGAATCATAATCTACGATTGCAGCGGTTCTTCACTTCAAGTATCACTTAAAGGCCATCTGCTTTTATAACAGTTCTTCTCTTTGCAGCTACCTTACAGCGCCCTGCTTAGTCGAGTAAGCTCTGCTTAAGTTAGTTGATGCCTTCAGCTGCAGAGGTAAGGAAATCACTGGCCAATCGTGTGCCATCTAATCCGTCTTATCAGCAGTCAAACAGATTCAGTCCCAGGTTTCAGTATCCTTTTACGGCCGAGTGGCTTGGCCCATTCATTGACAGCAGAGGCCAGCAGCTACTCCAACTTGGCAGTTGCCCATTGCTGCAAGGGCAGCATCTTGTCTCCCTTGCTCAGGATTCCCTTCCTAGATGGAAGAGTTGCTCTTTAACTACCCCGTCAATTCTCCTCTTCATTTTAAATATCACAATCAAGTCATCTCTGAACCTCCTCGCCTCCAGTCTCTTAATAGCTCAGTTCTGTCAACTCAATCTTATTCTGATGAATTATGGCTGGATATTAGAATTTCACCAGGAATGAGGAGTTACATGATGAAGAGTCTTAAGTTAGGTATTTTTTCTATAGAACTGAGAAAGTTAATGGATGAGCTAAAAGGTCTTCAAGCTAACAAAATTGTTACGATAAAGGAAATTGCAGCAGATTGTCTCCACTGGTCAGTGAGTGCAAGAGGCCAAAAATATAAAATACTCAAGAAATCAAGGGGAGATTAGAAAAAGATTCTTCACAACTCTGTGGAATATCTCTGCCATAAACAATTACTGAAGCAGAGTCCATAACTTGTTTCAGAAGATCATTTGTCAGTTGCTTGAACATTATAATTATTAAAAGAAATGAGGAGTCAACAGAAGAGGGCTTAGACTGGCTGGGTGCAGAAAAACTGTTTGTGAGTAACGTTCTATGACTTCTTCCAAGATTAGTGCAGCCTTCCTAACACAGGATGGCAAAAACTAAACACAATTAAGGTTGCCTCTAATCACGAGTCTCAATTTTAGCCAGTAATCTCTTGTGCAGAACATTATCAAATGGAAATGAGGCAGACAGGTGACATGATCCCAGGTTAGCTCCCTGGGCTGTGCTTAGTTATTGATCTTAGCCAGGGCAGCAGCTCATGCACCAATGGAGATGTGGCCAGTACCCGGTATAACTGCAGTAATACTCCCTAACATTGATATTCTATGCCTCTTACAAAGCCTTGCATTCTAGTAGTCTTTTCCATCACATTATGCATCTGCAGGGTCATTTTTAATGACTTTTGTACCTGAATCCTTCCATCTACATCCCTGAGTTTATCACCAGTTAGACTGGAGCCCATCTACCCACTATTGTGTCCAACGTGTACGACCCAATACTATGTTAAACTGCACCTGCCTTCATTCGGGCCACTTCCTTTTATATTTTCCTTTACAATGGTTTGTTCTCTTCACAATTTACAAATTGCATCGCATGGTGTCATTTGGAAACTTGGATACACCTCCTTCTGTTCCCAAATCCAGGTCACTTATATAGAGTGAGAAGTTGGAGTCCTGACAATACAGGACATTACTGACCACCCCAAAATGTCCCTTTTATCCAAATTTTATGCCTCATACCTCCCAACCAATTTCCGGTCCTTACCATGATACACAGAAATATAGTTAGAACACAGAAACAGGCCATTCAACCCAACCAATGCATGTTGGCGTTTACTCTCCCTACAAACAAATAGTCCGAACCCCATTAACCATTCTGATCCGAAACTTCTTCATCCCCTTTTCCTTCATCTGCCTCCAATCACATTGTGAATGTTGACAGTTTCTGCCTCAACCACTCAATCTGGAAGTGTATTCCACAGCCTCAAAATTCCCTTTGTTAATCTTGCTCTGTTTTTTAAATCTCTTTTAATCTTGTATCTTTGGTCCTCTATTCTAGACTATTCAACTACTGTTTTCTATCAGATTATCTGTGTGGTATTAATGAAAAAAGCCCCAACTTGTCAAGTCTGTTTATTTTCTCAAACCAGGCAGCATGTCAGTGAATGTTTGCTGTACCCTCGATAAAGCCTCAATATCCTTCGAGCCAGAACCAGGGGTCACAGTCTAAGGATAAGGGGTAAGCCATTTAGGACTGAGATGAGGAGAAACTTCTTCACTCAGAGTTGTTAACCTGTGGAATTCTCTACTGCAGAGAGTTATTGATGCCAGTTCATTGGATATATTCAAGAGGGAGTTAGATATGGCCCTTATGGCTAAAGGGATCAAGGGGTATGGGGAGAAAGCAGGAAAGGGGTACTGAGGGAATGATCAGCCATGATCTTATTGAATGATGGTGCAGGCCCGAATGGCCTACTCCTGCACCTATTTTCTATGTTTCTATTCCAATATTGCACACATCTAACGGAGGTCTTAAAGTTGCCTCTAATCACGAGTCTCAATTTTAGCCAGTAATCTCTTGTGCAGAACATTACCAAATGGAAATGAGGCACACAGGTGACATGATCCCAGGTTAGCTCCCTGGCTGTGCTTAGTTATTGATCTTAGCCAGGGCAGCAGCCCCTGCACCACCATGTTGGGGGGGGGGGGGGGGGGGGGGCGGGTGAACAGCACCATGGCTGCCTAGTGACCCTTGCTGGAAAATGTCTGCTTGTGAACACAAGGTGAGAACAGAAACAGCCTCAGCGTTAATGCCCCCCCCCCCCCAGTAAACTGGTTGATGACACTTACTGTCCAGACCCAGATGAAGAATGGCCACTTGAGTAAGGTACTGGAGAGGTTAACATCTATAGAAGTGGCTCCGAGGAAGATTTGGCACCTTTAGGAGAGGAGAAGAGGCAAAAGTGTGGAATTCACAAAACCTGAGCAATCAGACCCACAAACTGCATTCTATCACAATCCACGGCTTAGTAATACTTAACTCACCAGACCTATTGCAGTCTTGACCCAAGGACACATGGACAAACTGATTGCAAAAAGAATACTTTTAAAAGACATGATCTTTAGTCTCAAGATTACCAATCAGTCCATTCTATATAATAAACTGAAGGCACTTAAAATACCTGCAATACCGGAGGGCAAACCTTCCGAATACAATAACAATCAGGTCATTCTAAACTATAATTCAGCATGCTACACAATAGTACATAGAAGTTACAGCACAGTAACAGGCCACGTGGCCCAGCTGATATATGCTCCACAGTAGCCTCCATTTAACCCGATCAGTATAACATTCTATTCTTTTCTCCCTCATGTGTTTATCCAGCTTCCCTTTAAATGCATCCGTGCAATTCGCCACATCCACTGCATGCATTAAGCAAGTTCCACATTCTCACCACTCTCTAGGTAAAGAAGTTTCTCCTGAATTCCCTATTGGATTTTTAAGTGACTATCTTATACTTATGACTCAGTTTTGGACTCTCCCACAAGTGGAAATATCCTCTCTACGACTACCTTACCAAACCCCTTGATAATTTGAAAGCCCTCCATTAGGTCACCTCTTTCCTAGAGAAAATCGTGTGATGTCAGACAGGCAATATCATAAATGTTCCAATCAGATGTAAACCTACTTGACACTTCATCTTGCCGTTAGAATTCTCCGGCAATGCTGAACATCGAGCAATCGGAATCTGACACGTAGGATCTCTGAAGCAAGCCTCCTTAACATAAGCTTGACAATCAGGATACGAAGGACTGAATCTGGCAATGCCAATTATTCACTCCGGAGCAGAAATCCTCTCACTACACAAATGCCAAGTGGGTATACAGGCTACATCCTAGCTGACCTATAACAATGCCAATCAGGCGACAAAGGACTAAGAAGGCAGGGGTTGCACCCTGGCTGTTGGTGTAATGATTTTAATGCTATCAGACACATTAACTAATTCAACATGTTTGCATGCAATTATTCAAATTAGGTTTGGGACCGAGAGACTCGAGGTTTATCACGACCTTGGAACATCACCATTTTATCTGTCAGTGTCAACATGTGTTCGGCAGTATGCACGTTTGTCAACACGGTGCAGATACTTAATCCATCAAGCCTCTGAAGGTTTGATTTGTGAGCTACTGGATGGTAGAAATAAGCAAGGTCGAGTACTAGCTCATCTCCACCAACCAATCTTTCTAGTGCCCTTCTCCTCCCCTCCCGGCACACAGCGCAGACAGTACAGCAAGGCATTTGTGGGAGATATCTGCACTATTCTCAAAAAATAGCATTTCTGAATAAAGATCCCGATTCTACTTGGCAAACCTGCACAATGAAGCAATTTCCGTTCATCTTGTCCCTGATGGTTCACTTGTCCATCTGCAGCCTGTGAATCCAATTATCTGCGAAGCTACAGTTAACTGATAGCATGCTTGGCTCCCCAGGTACAGTTTCCAGCGTAAACCAAGCTTGCCTTCCCTACCCCCACAGCCAAATGGACTCAATTACCAGATGGTGGAAGATAATTGATAGAGCTGTATTTAAGGTCATTTTTTTAAAATCCTCAAATTAACCCCTGCATTACCATACTGCATTAAACATCATTTTAAAATGAGCAGCCCCAGCCAAGAAGCTCTCAGTTATAAGTACCTAAAGGTAACAGAGATAGAGGTTAGGCACAGTATCAGTATTACAGGGAGGTGGCTCACATCATGAGAGAGAGATGGCATGCAGTATCAGTATTGGAGAGACGGCACAATATAACAGATTAGTGGGAGGCAGCATGCACAATCAGCAATAAAGAGATGACACAGTATCAGTATTAGAGACGGACGGCACAATATCACAGTATGAGACACAGAATGCAGTACCAGCATTAGAGATGTAGGAAGCCGTTCACTTTGCATGACTTCAGTATGCGAAGGATTTGACTAAAGCCTGAAGCTGTTTTACCCCATGCCATGATTACAATGGTTTTAGCTTTCACTTAGGATTCATGCTCATTTCTGAACTCAACTACCCAACCTGAGAACATTAGCACAAGTATCATAGCAACTGTACCAATTACAGGTGTATCAGTTCTGATGGGATGCTCTGCCAGAAATTATAAATAATTACCCAAGTGAAAAAACCCTCGACATTAAAGGAATACTGCAGGTAAGCTCCTGCAACCACTGCATGAGCCTAAATCCTTGACTTCTTTTTAAAGATTTTTTTTAATTTACACTTGCCTTTTCCTTGTAATTAAAGATCCCCCCATGGCTGTTTGATGTATCTCTTGACAAATATAACCCGACTGTCTATATGAGGACAACAATATTTATTGTAAAAGTAAGATTTTAATTAAGCTCCAGACTCAAGGCAATCAAAGACTAAATGCTCAGATCTACAACCCAGTGGATGAGAAGGGGGGGGGGGGGGGGGGGAAGAAGGGAAGAGGGATGGAGGGGGGGAAGAAGGGAAGAGGGATGGGGGGGGGGGGGGAAGAAGGGAAGAGGGATGGGGGGGGGGGGGGGAAGAAGGGAAGAGGGATGGTGGGGAAGAAGGGAAGAGGGATGGTGGGGAAGAAGGGAGAGGGATGGGGGGGGGGGGGAGAGAAGGGAAGAGAGATGGGGGGGGGGAGAAGGGAAGAGAGATGGGGGGGGGGGGGGAGAAGGATGGGGGAGGCAGAGGGATGGGGGGAGGAGGCAGAGGGATGGGGGGAGGAGGCAGAGGGATGGGGGGAGGAGGCAGAGGGATGGGGGGCAGGCAGAGGGATGGGGGGGCAGGCAGAGGGATGGGGGGGCAGGCAGAGGGATGGGGGGGCAGGCAGAGGGATGGGGGGGCAGGCAGAGGGATGGGGGGGCAGGCAGAGGGATGGGGGGGCAGGCAGAGGGATGGGGGGGCAGGCAGAGGGATGGGGGGGCAGGCAGAGGGATGGGGGGGCAGGCAGAAGGATGGGGGGGCAGGCAGAGGGATGGGGGGCAGGCAGAGGGATGGGGGGGCAGGCAGAGGGATGGGGGGGCAGGCAGAGGGATGGGGGGGCAGGCAGAGGGATGGGGGGGCAGGCAGAGGGATGGGGGGCAGGCAGAGGGATGGGGGGGCAGGCAGAGGGATGGGGGGGCAGGCAGAGGGATGGGGGGGCAGGCAGAGGGATGGGAGGGGCAGGCAGAGGGATGGGGGGTGCAGGCAGAGGGATGGGGGTGCAGGCAGAGGGATGGGGGGCAGGCAGAGGGATGGGGGGGGCAGGCAGAGGGATGGGGGGCAGGCAGAGGGATGGGGGGGCAGGCAGAGGGATGGGGGGGCAGGCAGAGGGATGGGGGGGCAGGCAGAGGGATGGGGGGGCAGGCAGAGGGATGGGGGGGCAGGCAGAGGGATGGGGGGCAGGCAGAGGGATGGGGGGGCAGGCAGAGGGATGGGGGGGCAGGCAGAGGGATGGGGGGGCAGGCAGAGGGATGGGGGGGCAGGCAGAGGGATGGGGGGGCAGGCAGAGGGATGGGGGGGACAGGCAGAGGGATGGGGGGGGCAGGCAGAGGGATGGGGGCAGCAGGGGCAGGCAGAGGGATGGGGGGGGGCAGGCAGAGGGAGGGGGGGGGCAGGCAGAGGGATGGGGGGGCAGGCAGAGGGATGGGGGGGCAGGCAGAGGGATGGGGGGGCAGGCAGAGGGATGGGGGGGGGCAGGCAGAGGGATGGGGGGGCAGGCAGAGGGATGGGGGGGCAGGCAGAGGGATGGGGGGGCAGGCAGAGGGATGGGGGGCAGGCAGAGGGATGGGGGGGCAGGCAGAGGGATGGGGAGGCAGAGGAGGGCAGGCAGAGGGATGGGGGGGCAGGCAGAGGGATGGGGGGCAGGCAGAGGGATGGGGGGGCAGGCAGAGGGATGGGGGGGCAGGCAGAGGGATGGGGGGGCAGGCAGAGGGATGGGGGGGCAGGCAGAGGGATGGGGGGCAGGCAGAGGGATGGGGGGCAGGGGGGGCAGCAGAGGGATGGGGGGGCAGGCAGAGGGATGGGGGGGCAGGCAGAGGGATGGGGGGGCAGGCAGAGGGATGGGGGGGCAGGCAGAGGGATGGGGGGGCAGCAGAGGGATGGGGGGGCAGGCAGAGGGATGGGGGGGGCAGGCAGAGGGATGGGGGGGCAGGCAGAGGGGGGGCAGCAGAGGATG